>NC_090731.1:17789248-17796748 GCF_036898095.1 Palaemon carinicauda | reverse complement strand
AGCAAACCGAGGTTTACCTCAGCATCGAGGAGGTAACCAGCTCAAACATCAAAGCAGACTACGTTCTATTATTATCTCAATGACACCTTAAAGGTTTAAAGGCCACTCATGAATGGCAGAGGCAAGGGATAGTGACATTGCCCTATCAAGCAGAACAGTGCCCTAGAGACTGACCATATTACATATGATCAGCGCTCAAATTAGGACCAAGTATGACTAGGCAATTGGTGCTGATGACTCAGCAGATAGACCTATAGGCTTCCCCCAAACACCCCATCCTTAGCTGAAAAGGATGGTGAGGTTGCAGCGAACAAAGGAAATAACGAGTTTGAGCGGGACTCGAACCCCAGTCGGGCAATCACCAGGCAAGAACGGTACCACCCGGCCATCACAACCCAGAAATCTTCGATTGGCTCTGCAAGCAAAGGAACACCCCTATACAATATCTTCTATTAGCGTGTTTTTTCCCATTCGTATGGGGTAACACGGTTGCTTTCTTTTGAAGGACTTTGCTTTGGATTTTGGGGTGGACCGTAGTCCCGACCGGCTGCCCTGCCTGACATCGCCATACAGTAGGATGCCCTCAAATCATACCTCCTGGAGCAGTACTCACCATTCCCAGCCGCCCTTGTAGCTAAGATTTTTCCAACTCTCTCAAATACCATTGGGAGATCAAAAGGCATCAATCGCCCTCAGAGAAATGATCAGTATTGCTCACCTTCAGCCAACTACAGATAGTTTTCCTTGTAATGTGAACATACTTCAGGCCCTTTGGGTACAACGCCTACCGGTACCTGTGTGAGCTGCACTTCTTCATATTGACACTTAGCCCATGAAGGAGATGCCCTTATTAGCTCAGGAGCTAGGTGACTTTTATTTAACATGAAAGGTGCAGATGATTCGAAGTACCAGAAATGTTTCTCAGGCCCAGGAAGGTCTGGATTCCCAATTATTTAGTTTGGTTAGGGGCCCCTCCCAAAATACATCCTAAATATGACTTCTCGACATTCGAGGTGCAGACTTCATTTTAGTGTCATTTGACAGAGATATGATTAACATGTACAAAAAATAAGCTGTAGAAGATTGTTACAGGTGAAATGGCTAACTAATAGCAATATTAATTAGTGCTAATTAAGCTTATATTGAACATACATGGTGATCAGTTGAAATTTACCTCATTACAAGGTTCTCCATCTCACTAGTCCTAATAATAATCTTGATAATAGTAAATATGGTGGGAAGACCCCCTTAAGAAAAGCACCATGATGAAAATATTCACAAATTTCTGTTATGCAGTATATTATGCAAGGTGCATACTTCATTTCATTGTCATTTGAAAGAGGTGTATTCATTGAATGATAAAAAATAACATTGTGTTGGCTGAATTAAAGTACATGTAAATTTCAATTAATACAAAATCATAAGCCACATAGTAGCAATATTTACTGCTCGTCTGAAAGGACACAACTATCATCAGGGTACCAGCCAGGGAACCAACCACCCGTTGAGATATTACCGTTAGAGAGTTATTGGGTCCTTTGGCTGCTCAGACAGTACTACATTGGATCCTTCTCTCTGGTTATGGTTTACTTTCCTTTTGCAAATTCATACACTAACTAGTCTGGGCTATTCTTTACAGATTCTCCTCTGTCCTCATACACATGAAAACACTGAGATTACCTAACCATTCTTCTTCGCTACAGCACTGTAATTGTTTAGTGGCTAGTTTCCTTTTGGTAACGGTAGGATAGACACTTTAGATGGAATATTGTGCCCGAGTGTACCCCCAAGCAAGAGAATTCTAACCCAAGACAGTGGAAGACCATGGTACAGAGCTATGGTACTACCCAAGACTAGAAAACAATGGTTTAATTTTGGAGTGTCCTTCTCCTAGAAAAGCTGGTTACCATAGCTACAGAGTCTATTTTACCCTTACCAAGAGGAAAGTGGCCACTGAAAAACTATAGTGCAGTAACCCCTTGAGTGAAGAAGAATTGTTTGATAATCTTATTGTTGTCAGATGTATGAGTACAAAGGAGAATATATAAAGAATAGGCCAGACTATTCGGTGTGTATGTAGGCAAAGGGAAAATGAACCGTAACCAGAGAGAAGGATCCACTGTAGTACTGTCTGACCAGTCAAAAGACCCCATAACTCTCTAGCGTTAGTACCTCAGGGGGTGATATGTGCCCCCAAAAAGGCGTATTTGCCCATTATGAATTTCTCAAAATTGCAGATCAATATTACAGGGTGTTGAGATGGAAACACATACAGTAATACCGTAAGCCAAGCATTATTTTATGGTAATTAGCTTGCATATGCATGAAACGAGCTGCATATAGATTGGGTTTCTGCTCTGAAAATCGCCCTGCACGAATGACTCGGGGTATTATTCTGCAAATGGGTGTGAGCCAATTTCATTCCGTCTAAATTAGCGGAGGAGGTAATGGATAAGTCGGTCGGTAAGCTAATATCAGCAAATAATCCATTACTCTAAGGAACATGCATACAAAAAAGTGCACATACGCAAAATATCTCACAAACATATACACATTACACAAACAGATATACACAGACTCTCTCTCTCTCTCTCTCTCTCTCTCTCTCTTACTCTAAGGAACATGTATACTACAAAAGTGCACATACGCAAAAAACTCACAAACATATACACATTACACACACCGATACACAGACTCTCTCTCTCTCTCTCTCTCTCTCTCTCTCTCTCTCTCTCTAAGGAACATGTATACTACAAAAGTGCACATACGCTAAAAACTCACAAACATATACACATTACACACAGATACACAGACTCTCTCTCTCTCTCTCTCTCTCTCTTATTCTAAGGAACATGTATACTACAAAAGTGCACATACGCAAAAAACTCACAAACATATACACATTACTCACAAATACACAGACTCTCTCTCTCTCTCTCTCTCTCTCTCTCTCTCTCTCTCTCTCTTATTCTAAGGAACATGTATACTACAAAAGTGCACATACGCAAAATACTCACAAACATAAACACATTACACACACCGATACACAGACTCTCTCTCTCTCTCTCTCTCTCTCTCTCTCTCTCTCTCTCTCTCTCTTATTCTAAGGAACATGTATACCACAAAAAAGGCATATAGGTAAAAACACATACGCAAAAAAATCTCACAAACATATACAAATTACACTCGCAGACGCCCACAGACTCTCTCTCTCTCTCTCTCTCTCTCTCTCTCTCTCTCTCTCTGCTAGACGAAAAGAAATAAATGGTGCAGAGCCATATTCAAGGTTCTCCATTACCAAGAGATTAGGCACTATCTTTGTCGCAAATTAATGCCAATTTATAATTGTCCTGTACATGACCACCATGGTCACAGTACTGCATTAGCAGAAGAGTACCAAATTGCTAACTATCCCATCATCCGCTCATTATAATTTCCATTACTTCATTTCTGTTGCTATTTGGGCAAAAAAATTGCTATAAAACAGACGCACGTCAACTTGGTGTTCCTTGCTGTCTGGACACAACGTAATTCTTAGGAAATGACAAATTGCACAATAAATGTCAGAGAAATTTTTCTTCAGCAAACAATCGTTAGTTCAATTACATTGGGGGGACAGGGGGAACGTCAGAAAATGCCACATGCACTGAAATTGGTGAGAAAATCAAATAATTACAGGTATTTCATATCATATTCAACTACGTTTTTATGAAATAAAAAATAACCAATATGTTTCATGGTATGACAGGTATATTTAGTAAAAACTACGTAAAATAACAATGTTGTTAGGTTTCGAAAGGCATAATAACACAGACCCCCCTAGCTCCCTCCCTAAAATCGTAACAAGTTTTACTTTACCCTCAATAGATGGCATCAGAGGCACCTTGTCCCACCTAATATAGTATAATATTTGACGACCACGTGGGTAAAAAAAGTGTAGTATGAAGGTAGAGGCTAGAGAATTGCTTGTTGGTAAATTGTCCAACGATCGTTCCCTTATTATAAATGGATATTTTTATCAGATAATGGTGTGAATTTTTTATATGCTCTAAGAAGTAACCTGAGTTTACTTATAAAATTGTTTAGAATTCCATTTCTTCATCAGAACACATGGATAGTAAGTCATGCTCCTGTACACTTAAGTGATCAAGGTAACAATCATTAGCATAGTCAAGGTTAGTGGGACGCGTTTGGGACAGCGCTGCCAAATGGAATTTCCTTGAATGGAGAATATCATTATTAATCACAGATTCAAATCACTTGAGGAGGAATAGTTTTATGTCAGAAGGTGTATGACTATGGTGTAATTTGATGTTCTTATTATCAGCCTAATTAACATAGACAAATAGAATAAGGAAAAAGAAAATAGTCACATTTCTGTGTCTTCGCCTACGGCCGACTGTGTTGCGTCATCCACCTGCGAATTTTTGTTAGTTAATAAAGGCGTTTTAGAGTGTAAATAAATTATAATATAAACCTTAACATCATTTCCTTAGGAAATGTTTGCATGTCAGTTAAACTGTTCCTTGCTTCACTATAGGTTAAAGGAATCCATTTCGTGTATAGGGATACTGTTGAGGATTACGACTGTTTTTCTAATAGATTTTGAAATTAAATTTTACCTGTTGTACTAATTTTTTCTTTTATGTTTCGTGTTACGACTCATTAAATAATAGAAAAGAATCGAGTATCTCTTAATTTGTTTTTAGTTGGGAATATATCAAAATAAAGCGACGAATCCAATTATTATTATTATTATTATTATTATTATTATTATTATTATTATTAGCTAAGCTACAACCCTAGTTAGAAAAGCAAGATGATATAAGCCCAAGGCTCCAACAATGAAAAATAGCTTAGTGAGGAAAGGAAATAAGGAAATAAATAAATGATATGAAAAGTAATCAACAATCAATGAAATATTTAAAAAACCGTAACAACATCAAAACAGATATTTCATATATAAACTATGGAAAAACTCATGTCAGCCTGTTCAACTTAAAAACATTCTCTGCAAGTTTGAACTTTTTGAAGTTCTACTGATTCTACTACCTGATTAGGAAGATCATTCCACAACTTGGTCACAGCTGGAATAATATTGAGCCTCATGATGGAGAAGGCCTTACTATTATTATTATTATTATTATTATTATTATTATTATTATTATTATAACTTGCAGAGCTACAACCGTAGTTGGAAAAGCAGGATGCTATAAGCCCAGGGGCCCCAACAGGGAAAATAGCTGTGAGGAAAGGAAACAAGGAAAAATAAAATATTTTAAGAACAGCAGCAATACCTAAACAAATATTTCCTATATAAGCTATAAAAACTTTAACAAAACAAGAAGAGAAATAAGATAGAAAAGCGTCCCCGAGTGTACCCTCAAGCAAGAGAACTCTAACTGCTTAAATTCTGCCTTGTAATTGTTGCTACTGGTGAACTAATGTCGAATGGTTCTCTGACATTACTTAAATGGAATGCAGAGAGTTTGTTTGATTACCCGCTGAATTTGAGCGCGCAATTAGTTCACCAATTATCCACAGGTAAATTACATCTAATGACCTGATATCCGGGAATCCATGAGAATCTATTACCGTTCGGTAGCATCTATCATTATTATCATTATTATTATTATTATTATTATTATTACTAGCCAAGCTACAACCCTAGTTGGAAAAGCAAGATGCTATGCTATGCTAATTAAAATTATTATTATTATTATTATTTTTATTATTATTATTATTATTACTACTACTACTACTACTACTACTACTACTACTACTACTACTACTACTACTACTACTACGATTACTACTATCTATTATCTATCATCTATTATCTATTTTTAATTCATGTTTACATTCGTGATTCTTGTAAATCCCCTAGTAGCCTTATTCTTTAGCCATTCTTCGAATGGCAGGGATTATTATTATCGTTATTACTTGCTAAGCTACAAATCTACTATGGAAAAGCAGGATGCTATAAGCCCAAGGGATCCAACAGGGAAGAATAGCCCAGTGAGGAGGGGAAATAAATAAAATACAAGCGGAATAATGAACAATATGAAGTCTTTTAAGAACAGTAACAACATTAAATATATCTTTCATATATAAATTATAAAAAAACAGAGGATGGAAATAAGATAGAAAAGTGTGCCCGAGTGTACCACCCAAGCAAGAGAACTCTACCCCAAGGCAGTGGATGACCACGATACAGAGGCTATGGCACTACCCTAGACTAGAGA
This sequence comes from Palaemon carinicauda, assembly GCF_036898095.1. Lineage (NCBI taxonomy): Eukaryota > Metazoa > Arthropoda > Malacostraca > Decapoda > Palaemonidae > Palaemon > Palaemon carinicauda. The sequence continues at coordinate 17,790,503 of NC_090731.1, read as the reverse complement.
ACAATGGTTTGATTTTGGAGTTTCCTACTCTTGGAAGAGCTTACTATAGCTAAAATGTCTCTTCTACCCTTAGCAAGAGGAAAGTAACCACTGAACCATTACAGTGCAGTAGTTAACCCCTTGAGAGAGCAAGAATTGTTTGGTAATTTCAGTGTTGTCAAGTGTATAAGGAAAGAGCAGAATGTGTAAAGAATAGGCCAGACTATTCTCTGTATGTGTAGGGAAAGGTAAAGAACCGTAACCAGAGAGATGGAGCCAATGTAGTACTGTAGTACTCTCTTTCTTTACTTCATACGAATTAGATAAAGAATATTAGCAAGGCTTACGTATTAATGTAAGTATACGGAACCAAAAAGGACGAAGGATGGAGATAGGAGTGAAAAGTTGACTCGCAGGATAAGAAGTGGAAACAGGAGTAGGTCTGGAAGATCCTTTTAGGTATGGTGTGACTACGTGGCAGCTTCGTATGTATATATATATATATATATATATATATATATATATATATATATATATATATATATATATATATATAATATAATATTTATATATATATATATATATATATATATATATATATATATATATATAATATAATATTTATATATATATATATATATATATATATATATATATATATATATATATATATATATATACATATGAGTATGCGCGTATATATAAGTATATATGCATACACACACTCACACACACACACATATATATATATATATATATATATATATATATATATATATATATATATATATATATATATATATATATACATACATACATACATACATATATATGAAAATTTATGTATTTACACTGAATCGTATTACAATTGTTCAATGTAGCCCTAAAATACAAAAAGCTGCATTGAAAATGCAAATTTCATAAGCGCCCGGATTCCATTATACCGTGCATGTGTGTGTGTGTGTGTGTGTATGTGTGTGTGTGTGTGTGCGTGCGCGTGCCACTGATTGTGTCTTTGCGTCTCCATGTCTACGTCTAGGACTCAATGTATGTTTCTATCTTTTGGAGTTAGATAAAAGGTTATCTAAATAGATGTATAAACTAACAAAGTATCTCTTACTTGAGGGTACACTCAGGTACACTATTCAATCTAAAGTTTTATAGTTTATATATGAAAGAATCAGTTTAGTGCTGTTACTCTTCTGAAAGTGTTTTATATATATCCACATTTCCTTTCCTCACTGGGCTATTTTCCCTGTTCTGTTGGAGCCCTTGG
>NC_090731.1:17779248-17784248 GCF_036898095.1 Palaemon carinicauda | reverse complement strand
TCAGATCTTCCTGGACAGTTCCATCCTTTTTTGCTTGATAGGGCAAGGTCCCTGTCTCTTGCCTCTGCCATTCATGAGTGGCCTTTAAACCTTTACATGCAGATATTCCTGGACATTTCCATCCTGTTTTGCTTGATAGGGCAAGATCACTGTCCCTTGCCTCTGCCATTCATGAGTGGCCTTTAAACCTTTAAGCCTTTAAACCTTTACATTCAGATCTTCCTCGACATATCCATCCTGTTTAGCTTGATAGGGCAAGGTACCTGTCTCTTGCCTCTGCCATTCATGATTGGCCTTTTAACCTTTAAGCCTTTAAACCTTTACATTCAGATCTTCCTGGACAGTTTCATCCTGTTTTGCTTGATAGGTCAAGGTCCCTGTCTCTTGCCTCTGCCATTCATGATTGGCCTTTAAACCTTTAAACCTTTACATTCAGATCTTCCTGGACAGTTCCATCCTGTTTTGCTTGATAGGGCAAGGTCCCTGTCTCTTGCCTCTGCCATTCATGAGTAGCCTTTAAACCTTTACATTCAGATCTTTCTGGACATTTCCATCCTGTTTTGCTTGATAGGGCAAGATCACTGTCCCTTTCCTCTGCCATTCATGAGTGGCCTTTAAACCTTTACATTCAGATCTTTCTCGACATTTCCATCATGATTTGCTTGATAGGGCAAGGTCACTGTCCCTTGCCTCTGCCATTCATGATTGGCCTTTAAACCTTTAAGCCTTTAAACCTTTACATTCAGATCTTCCTGGACAGTTCCATCCTGTTTTGCTTGATAGGGCAAGGTCCCTGTCTCTTGCCTCTGCCATTCATGATTGGCCTTTAAACCTTTAAACCTTTACATTCAGATCTTTCTCGACATTTCCATCCTGATTTGTTTGATAGGGCAAGGTCACTGTCCCCTGCCTCTGCCATTCATGATTGGCCTTTAAACCTTTAAGCCTTTAAACCTTTACATTCAGATCTTCCTGGACAATTCCATCCTGTTCGTAATACTTGGCATGCAGTTAATGCTAATAGTCAGGCCTTCTCCATCTCGAGGTTCGGTACTATACAGTATTCTAGAAGATATGTTCTAACTGTGATCAAGTTGTGAAAGGAATCTCCTAATATGGTAGTTGAATCGGTAGAACTTAAAAGTTCAAACTTGCAGCAAATGTTTTTATGTTGAACAGGCCGACATAAGTCTTTAAATGTTTTTATGTTTAACAGGCTGACACAAGTCTTTTTATAGTCTCTATATAAATTATCTGTTTTAATGTTAATGAATTTCAAAATATTTCCGATAGCCTAATGCGTATATTCTCATATTCATACCTAAATTGTTAGTGCATTTTGTAAACCAATTCCTACATAGATGGTTGCGTCTATAAACTTTTATCTTAAATAATCTGATATTACTGTATGCTTACAGACCTTCTTTGTGTGATAGCACGAGATTTAAAGGGATTGAAGTGCATTTTGGATGCTATGTAAGTAAATAGATAAGTGAATGTGTATTGAGGCTAACGTGTAGACAACTTGGGAAATTGGAAAATCAAAGAGATGGCAATTAAATTAGTCTGCTGTTTAATTTTTCTTTCTGACTTCACATACATACTCCTAACAATCTTCCCATAAGGATAATGTTCCTTCTTAATATTGAAAAATATTTATTTTTATATTTGAAGTACTTATTTTTTTTAGAGTTCACGTGTTACTATGGAAATGTTATATATCCGTGTTAGGATCATATGATAAATTATTTAGCCAACAATATAATTATAAACATTGATATTCTAAAATGGATTATAAAACAAGCTTTCTTACAATAATTTGGTTTAGAATATATTATATAATTTGTTAAATGCTTTATCATTATTTGGTAAATAATGGAAACGCTCACTATCTTTCAAATTAATTCAGGAGAGATATAACGATCAATCAATAAATTCGTGATGATAAAGATAGTAAATGTGAAATTAATAAAACTTATCAAATAGACGATGCAAGATATTGCAACGAGTTTCAAAAACCTTACATAAATCTAACCGAACCAAAATGATAATTTAAATTCATTCATGCAAAATAATAGCTTCAATGCTCACTATTCGTTTACTTTCCCCCTCCCCCTCCCCCCCTTCAGCAAGTTTGTTTACTCACAAGACATCAACAACATTTCCATGTCAACAAGTGGATAGCTTCCCCATGTACGGGATGCAGCTGACACAACTCTGTTGGAAATCCCAATTTTTTTTTTCTTTTTTCGCTTAAAAAAATAAATCCAACACCAATATCCGGAGTCTGGAGTCAACAGGAATTTTCTCCCGTTTGCTGTTTCTTTGGCGTTTGTATATCGAGTTTATTTTGCATTTTTTCAAAATTTTATTTTCTGCGTATGCATTTTAAAAGTAATAGATAGGAAGACCAAGGGTAATCTTGGTCCGAACTATATTCTTGGTAAATATGGGCATTTGAGTACACGCACACACAAACACACACACACACACACACATGTATATATATATATATATATTTATATATATATATATACAGTGTGTGTGAGTGTGTATACTGTATATATGTATGTATGTATGTATGTATATATACTGCATATGTATATATAAGTATATATACATATATATATATATATATATATATATATATATATATATATATATATATATATATATATATATATGTGTGTGTGTGTGTGTGTGTGTCTATGTTTATAAAGAACTTTGGTTTAACATTAATGACTAGTAATCACTCAAGCACTTGTTTTAACATGGAAATGAGGAAGTAATATTTAGCCACATTAAAGCCATATATGAACAATAGAACGCTTAACATACACCTTAATAAAACCTATTTAGAGTCTCTCTCTCTCTCTCTCTCTCTCTCTCTCTCTCTCTCTCTCTCTCTCTCTCTCTGAATATTGACAATATGTCGAGCTTCGACCAACAGATGCCATTTACGAGTTGCACAGTCTGGCTCAACCAAACATCTTGTAAGCAAAGTTATTATATAGTTTATTATATTACTCTCACGATTCTTTTTATTAAAAAAAAAAAAATCAGACTGAAAAGTATCACATTAACGTGGTGATGTGAGTAATTGTTAATCGAGGTACACACATACACACACATTTACATGTATACATTTATATATATATATATATATATATATATATATATATATATATATATATACATATATGTGTACACACATATATATATATATATAAATAGATAAATATATATATATATATATATATATATATATATATATATATATATATATATATGTATATATATATATATATAATATATATATATATATATATATATATATATATATATATATATGTATATGTGTGTATGTATGTATATATATATATATATATATATATATATATGTATATATATATATATATATATATATATATATATATATATATATATATATATATATATATATATATGTGTGTGTGTGTGTGTGTGTGTGTGTGTGTGTGTGTGTGTGTGTGCATGGATAAATATATAAAATTGTTTCATACTAGACCTTTGATAAATAAAAGTTTTACATAACGTATACAAATACATTCCATTTCATTTATCAAATTTAATTAATGCCCAAGAAATTGTCTAGTTCCTTGACTGAAATTAGCAATACAAAATGTTTTCTATAAAAAAAAGAAAAAAAAATCTACTAATGACCTCAATATAACGAAATATGAATTTCATCGTTGAAAATTATATAATAACGCAAGTGGAATTTTTGGGAAAATGCATTTCTAAAATTTGATTTCAGGCCTGCAGAGAACGTCAAGGACATTGTCCAATTAGCAAAATTATGTATATTTCCTAACATAAAATAATAAAAAATTGCGGACCAGAAATATTACTTGTTTAATTCATAAGAACATTTCAGCTTTTCACCGAATTTACCTGTGATCATTGTATTTCATAAGTTATGATACACGTTTTATAGGTAGGTGGTTAGCCAGGGCACCAACCATCCATTGAGATACTACCGCGAGAGAGTTATGGGGTCCTTTGACTGGCCAGACAGTACTAGATTGGATCCTTCTCTCTCGTTACGGTTCATTTTCCCATTGCATACACACAAACACACCGAATAGTCCAGCCTATTCTTTGCATATTCCCATTGTCCTCATACACATAACAGCACTGAGATTACCAAGCAATTCTTCATCACCTTATAGGAGTTCAGTTCAATTTATTCGAAACTAGAACTAGAATAGAAATTTGATTACTATTTGGAGAAGAAACAAGATAGTATGAAAGGTTAAGTAATGAAATTACATTCTAGTTAGCATGGAAAATGAAAAATTAGACAAACATAAGAGATTCTATAGTCCATTTCTTTTAGCATGGCAGATTTGCAGACTCGCAACGGTCTTTTAGCAGTTTCCTGATCGCTGATTGGTTGAAATTATCTTGTTCAACCAATCAGCGATCAGGAAACTTTTCTGAGCTAAAAGGGCACCGCTGCGAGTCGGTGCAAATATGCCTCGCTAAAAGAAATTGACTATAGTTACCTAGTTTCATATATACTTCCTATTTTTTGTTCATTTCTGTAGATACAGAAGGTTCAGTGATACAAAATATATAGGAACACTTCCTTGAATACAGTATTTTAAGGATTACAGCAAATGTATTACAAATAATAAATTCGTAGCTGATATAGTATGGTAAATCTAAGATCTAAGGCAGAGACAGTGAACAAGTTTAGGTAACAAATTCACCGAAAAATAACTTTCACGAAATCGATTATTATTTGGCTAAAATTTTCGATAACATTATTTTTTCTTGTTACATAATCACCATATACACTTTTGATAAACGTAACTGCAATTGTGACTATTATTTCAGCAAAGATTACCATCAACAACAAATGGAAATTCTCTTTTGCAACATCTGAGAAAATAGTAAGAAAATATACCATCTTGTTCCAAAGAATTGACTTTTTATTATATACTTTCTCAATAGCA
>NC_090731.1:17776543-17778748 GCF_036898095.1 Palaemon carinicauda | reverse complement strand
TTCTCTTTCTCCTTGCCATTTCCCCTTTCTTCCTTGCCACCCTTCTCTCTCTCTCTCTCTCTCTCTCTCTCTCTCTCTCTCTCTCTCTCTCTCTACTCATTTCTTCCTTTCTTCTCACCTGTCTTTTTTTCCTTGTTTATTTCCTCCTTTCTTCCTTGCCACCCTCTCTCTCTCTCTCTCTCTCTCTCTCTCTCTCTCTCTCTCTCTCTCTCTCTCTCTCTCTCTCTCTCTCTCTCTCATGACACCGATCCAATTCATCACTAACTCCTTCACCATTATTGCATTGCGCATAGATAGATCCTCCAGAATTGATTATCCTATATCAAGCATATCCCATCCTTGGAAGGGTCGCATTAAGTGATTAAATCCTCTTGAAGGAGGCAAGGGACGCATCTCTAACCAGTCTAATGGACTCTGTTTGTGAGCTTTAGACTTATCAGGAATACACAAAGTCTCGAAGAAACGAAAGAATGGAATGGTTTCAACTTCCTGTTTTCTTGAGTTCGGCTTTGTTTATTTTTCGTCGATTGGAGATACGTTGAAATAATGGCTCCTTTTATATAGGTTTTTCTGTAAACAAAATGTAAATAGCTATGATAGGTTGTGTTTAAGACATTGTTGAATCATTGAAGATAAGAAGTTTCAAGATCGCTCATGAATAGCTGAGGCAAGGGACAGCGAGAATCCCCTAGCTGGACAATGGCCTAGAGACTGATCATAGACATGATCAGCACCTAAGACCCCTCTCCACCCAAGCTAGTAGCAAGGAAGGCCAGGCAATGGCTGCTGATGACTCAGTAGATAAACCTATTGGCTCCCCCAACGCCCCCCCCCCTCCTTAGCTCACAAGGATGGTGAGATTGCAGCGACCAAAGGAACTAACGAGTTTGGGCAGGATTCGAACCCCAGTCCGGCGATCACCAGGCAAAGACGTTACCAACAGGCCCCCACAAATAAAATCGATGCTTGAGATAGCAGGATTTTCTTGTTTTTTTTTTTTTATGATTTAAAATAATGACTAAAAAGCAAATAATATTCTATTTTTCCTTGTCTCCTTTCCTCACTGGGCTATTTTCTCTGTTGGGGCCCTTGGGCTTATAGCATACTGCTTATTCAACTAGGGTTGTAGCTTAGTAAGTAATAATAATAATAATAAAATGTGAGGATTTATTTATTTAGTGAAGGAAAGTGAAACTATTAATTTATAAAATGTTATACAATATAGACTCTTTTATACGTCAATAAAAAGTCAAGAGAAAGATAGATGGGAAAAAGCCAATGCATCAGAAATATAAGAGAGAATGTGAACAAAAGCATCTAGAAAAAAAGGTCGTTTTGCTTGAAAGCAAATCTTGAAAGCAAATAAAAGGACAGATTAATCAAGAAATGGATTTTAGAGAAAAAGATATAAATGGAAATTTATACAGTGAATGGAGTCCTGGGACTTTGAAAAAGTCCACCAAATACATATTGAATGTGAAAGGGTAGGGAAGCAGAAATGAATGGTACAGATGTAAGTTTGAAGATGGTTTAGGAAATAAAAAAAAGTAAAATAGAGTAAATTAAAGCGACCACAGTTCATGGGTTTACAGAGAAATTGTATATCAAATTGGGATGTTGTAACAGAGTACGCTTGAAAATTTGCCGTAAAAACGCTAAAAGTCCTTGAATAAATGTTGCCAGGCATTTACCGTTTAAAAACGGATATATTGACGTAAAGGAGTGATATTACGGTCACCAACACGTGAAAAGATAGTAGAAAAGTAGAGTAATAATTACGGTCGCCGGTATTTTACTGAAAAAATGGCTATATATTTTTACGGAAAACTTCCGATTGAAATGACCGTTTTTAACAGGGTAGCTGACCAAAGTGATTAATAGAGGTCTGGATGTATGCTAGTGGTTATAGTGTAACGAATTGGGGACAATCTGTCAAGCCTGATTGAGCGGATGAATGAACAACTTATTATTTTAATTTATTAAGGTAAATTTGATCTGGGAAATTATAAAGCAATGTTACTGAATGATGGAATTATGGATGGAACAATTGATTAAAAAAAAAAAAAAATGGCTCAGTGAAGAAAGACTGTATAGAATGTGTTATTCTCAAAACAATTATTTTTAATGTTTGAAAGTGAAGTAAAAAAAAAAATTCCATGTGCCACACATGCAACTAGAACAAGTTTGATGTGACTGATATATACA
>NC_090731.1:17751543-17754043 GCF_036898095.1 Palaemon carinicauda | reverse complement strand
TATATATATATATATATATATATATATATATATATATATATATATATATATATATATACATATATATACATACATACATATATATATATATATATAAATACATGTATATATATATATATATATATATATATATATATATATTTATATGTATATATACATATATATACAGTATATATATATATATATATATATATATATATATATATATATATATATATATATAAATATATATATATATATATATATGCGTGTGTGTGTGTAAATATATACATGTATATATATACATATAGACTGCATATATATACATATATATATTTATATATATATATATATATATTATATGTGTGTGTGTGTATATACATATATATATATATATATATATATATATATATATATATATATATATATATATATATATATATGTGTGTGTGTGATTGTATTTCTATATAAATCTACTTGTATAAAAAAAAATTTACATTTATAATTTTAAATCTCTTCGAGATAAATTACCCTGTTCTAGCTATTCACAACGTTCAAAAGAAAATATGGAATGCAATGCTCATTCCGTATTTTGGAATTTCAATTCCCATTGGAATGGAAGGTTTTAACTTGCAAAACAATTCCCACTCCCTCAAAATTCCCGGTTCCTGCTACGCTGCTCGCGGCCAGAAGTAAAACATAACTCGCAGTTAATTCGGTTCCTCAAATTTTCCGTCGAAATCCTAATTGAGTCTCTTATCTTTTATCAGGCGTTGATATCATTAATTAAGTTCGCTTGGGTTTTGTTCCTTCTGTGGTCATTCCGATTTAAAGACCTTTTTATAACCTCCAATTCATTTCTTTGTAGCAAATGTTTATTAATATGGATTTCGTTTGATTATAAAGGTTGTCTTGGAAAATAAAAGTTAAATTAATTCCAGTATCAATGTAGAATTTTGCTTAACTCGTGATTAAACCTTAGATATGGTTTCATCATCATCATCATCATTATCATCTCCTCCTACGCCTATAGAGTCCTTTCATTATACGTCATCAAACTTCCGGTCCGCCATCTTGGAGGACATACAAAGACGCGTTCAGTGAATAGCTGTGGTTGAACTCTTGAATAGTTAGCCATATCATCACATTCACATTCACACAATGCCCAGTTTTTGCGCTATTGTTGGTTGTGGGAATCGAGGACAAAGAGATGACAAGAGTTTCTACCGCATACCGGCAGTTATTCAGAATCAGGACAAAGATACAGAAGAATTATCCAAGCGCAGACGTGACTTGTGGTTGACCAGAATATCACGGGCTGATCTACGTGAATCCTCACTACCCTGGGCACGTATCTGTTCTGATCATTTCATATCAGGTCAGTCTCGGCTAGGCCCTAAAAGTATTATTATTCCTGTGTAAACATGCTATATCCGATCGCATGGGTGACTTCACAAGTATCATCGTCAGTTCAGTGTGTAGTGTGTGTGGGGGAGGGGGCATCTCAATTTTTAAACATCAAAAGGGGCATCTCAGATTTTCAAAACAAAAATTAAAAGCGCCCATATTGGCTATATTAACAAAGGCTACTTACCTAGGTCTCTATTTCGTCAAGGTGCTCATGCCTATATATAATTAAGTGTATATTTATATTTATTTTAATTTGTGCATTAAATTGTGCAGACATACAGGCCTATGTGATGAATAAACATTAATTATAAATAATAATAATAATAATAATAATAATAATAATAATAATAATAATAATAATAATAAAATCTGAAAGCTGGTTTAACCCGAAGGGGTCTTTAGCTTATATATGAAACATCGAAAAAATAATTAAACTTGCGCATTTAATTGCAAGGAGGTAAAAGGATCATCCAAGAGCATTATAATAGAGTTTGTCCATCATATGTTTATATGTATATAAGAAATTATAGCATTTGTAACCAAACATAAACACAATGGTTAGGCATGAACTGATAAAGATTTGACATTATAATGTAAAACTTTTACATACATTTTGACAATCAAAAATTATAATACACAAGGTTAGGCTAAATGATCAATATTAGCTTTATAATTATAAACACTCTCTTCATTGGCCCAGTGTTTATCTAATTTTGGACTTAAAAGCATTAAAAGGAAAAACAACAAATTCTGGAAGCAGATTATTCAATGGAAATGTATGCCCACTCATGTTCTGCCTTTGTAAGTTTAAAAAACATCTGAATTGCATGTGCCATAAATTGAATGAATTCTGCATCTGGTATGGATCTAGGCCATCAATTATATCGAGTTTCTGCTTGTAAAAACGCTTATCATCACCCGACAATTGTTTGACAAAGTCGTTCTCATTGTCCATATTCGCTGTAGCAGCCGCTATGTTTTCGCTTTGTATGTCCTCCAGCATGGCCGCCGGCGATTCCCAGTGACGTCATTGAAAGGACTCTATTGACGCAAAGTGCCTCAAGAGGATTCATTGGCTAGATACATCAAAGGATAGCCAGTTCCTTGTGAT
>NC_090731.1:17741543-17746543 GCF_036898095.1 Palaemon carinicauda | reverse complement strand
TCGGCTGCCCTGCCTAACATCGCTTAGATCCCAGTAGTGATGTCTTCGAAATGGTATTTGAATCAACAGCGAAAAAGGAACGTTCTCAACATCATAAAAAAATGAAATGCTTCATTACCGACAACATAAATCTCTCTCTCTCTCTCTCTCTCTCTCTCTCTCTCTCTCTCTCTCTCTCTCTCTCTGAGAAGTAAATACATTTTTGTCTTTAAAATACTATTGTAGTTTCATGGTAATCCTGAATAATTGTCTTGTATTTTCATTCTAGTCACCATAGTAATTATTATAGGTTATCAAATCATTATTTAGATAATTGGTAATTAAAGATTACTTAGGCTATTTTTCGAGACAGAAAACTCCTATATATATATGGAGATAAAGAATTTCCTTTCTTATTCAAGATTTGTAAAAAAAAATGTATAATACAATTAACTATCTACAGTTTTTGTTAGTTTTTTTTAACCCTTTTACCTCCAAGGTAAGGTTAAATTTCGAGCACTTTTGCTATATATATATATATATATATATTTTTTTTTTAAATTACTCTAACAGCCTCAATTTTTGTCATAGAGAGGTCAGGTTGGTTTCATTCTTTTGGAAAATGCCTGAAGTTTCTCAAAAAATTATCAAAAATATGCAAAAATATGTAAATAACAGTGTTTATTAAGAATGTACCGTTACGTCCTTTGGGGGTGAAATGAATAACATTATCTTGAAGTAATATCATCGAATATCTTAAATAGCATCAATTGCTACATTTAAGGAAGAAATATAGTGCATAATATAATTAACCATCTAGTGTTGTTATTAGGTTTTTTAATAACATTATCTTGAAGGAATATCATCGAGTATCTTAGATAGCGCCGGTTGTGATGGCCGATGTGGTAACGTCCCTGACTGGTGGACGCCAGATTAGGGCTCGCGTCCCGCTCAAACTCGTTAATTTCTTTGGTTGCTGCAACCTCACTACCCTTGTGAGATAAGGATGGGGGTTTTGGGGGGAGCCTATATTTCTATCTGCTGAGTCGTCAGCAGCCATTGCCTGGCCCTTTTTGTTCCTAGCTTGGGTGGAGAGGGGGCTTAGACGTTGATCATATGTATCTATGGTCAGTCTCCAGGGCATCGTCCTGCTTGATAGGGCAATGTCACTGTCCCCTGTTCTCTGCTATTCATGAGCGGCCTTTAAACCTTTAGTCAGTCTCCAGGGCATCGTCCTGCTTGACAGGGCAATGTCACACTGGCCCTTGCCTCTGCCATTCATGAGCGGCCTTTAAACCTTTAGTCAGTCTCCAGGGCATCGTCCTGCTTGACAGGGCAATGTCACACTGGCCCTTGCCTCTGCCATTCATGAGCGGCCTTTAAACCTTTAGTCAGTCTCCAGGGCATCGTCCTGCTTGACAGGGCAATGTCACACTGGCCCTTGCCTCTGCCATTCATGAGCGGCCTTTAAACCTTTAGTCAGTCTCCAGGGCATCGTCCTGCTTGACAGGGCAATGTCACACTGGCCCTTGCCTCTGCCATTCATGAGCGGCCTTAAAACCTTTAGTCAGTCTCCAGGGCATCGTCCTGCTTGACAGGGCAATGTCACACTGGCCCTTGCCTCTGCCATTCATGAGCGGCCTTAAAACCTTTAGTCAGTCTCCAGGGCATCGTCCTGCTTGACAGGGCAATGTCACACTGGCCCTTGCCTCTGCCATTCATGAGCGGCCTTAAAACCTTTAGTCAGTCTCCAGGGCATCGTCCTGCTTGACAGGGCAATGTCACACTGGCCCTTGCCTCTGCCATTCATGAGCGGGACAGGGCAATGTCACACTGTCCCTTGCCTCTGCCATTCATGAGCGGCCTTTAAACCTTTAGTCAGTCTCCAGGGCATCGTCCTGCTTGACAGGGCAATGTCACACTGGCCCTTGCCTCTGCCATTCATGAGCGGCCTTTAAACCTTTAGTCAGTCTCCAGGGCATCGTCCTGCTTGACAGGGCAATGTCACACTGGCCCTTGCCTCTGCCATTCATGAGCGGCCTTAAAACCTTTAGTCAGTCTCCAGGGCATCGTCCTGCTTGACAGGGCAATGTCACACTGGCCCTTGCCTCTGCCATTCATGAGCGGCCTTAAAACCTTTAGTCAGTCTCCAGGGCATCGTCCTGCTTGACAGGGCAATGTCACACTGGCCCTTGCCTCTGCCATTCATGAGCGGCCTTTAAACCTTTAGTCAGTCTCCAGGGCATCGTCCTGCTTGACAGGGCAATGTCACACTGGCCCTTGCCTCTGCCATTCATGAGCGGCCTTTAAACCTTTAGTCAGTCTCCAGGGCATCGTCCTGCTTGACAGGGCAATGTCACACTGGCCCTTGCCTCTGCCATTCATGAGCGGCCTTTAAACCTTTAGTCAGTCTCCAGGGCATCGTCCTGCTTGACAGGGCAATGTCACACTGTCCCTTGCCTCTGCCATTCATGAGCGGGACAGGGCAATGTCACACTGTCCCTTGCCTCTGCCATTCATGAGCGGCCTTTAAACCTTTAGTCAGTCTCCAGGGCATCGTCCTGCTTGACAGGGCAATGTCACACTGGCCCTTGCCTCTGCCATTCATGAGCGGCCTTAAAACCTTTAGTCAGTCTCCAGGGCATCGTCCTGCTTGACAGGGCAATGTCACACTGGCCCTTGCCTCTGCCATTCATGAGCGGCCTTAAAACCTTTAGTCAGTCTCCAGGGCATCGTCCTGCTTGACAGGGCAATGTCACACTGGCCCTTGCCTCTGCCATTCATGAGCGGCCTTTAAACCTTTAGTCAGTCTCCAGGGCATCGTCCTGCTTGACAGGGCAATGTCACACTGGCCCTTGCCTCTGCCATTCATGAGCGGCCTTTAAACCTTTAGTCAGTCTCCAGGGCATCGTCCTGCTTGACAGGGCAATGTCACACTGTCCCTTGCCTCTGCCATTCATGAGCGGGACAGGGCAATGTCACACTGTCCCTTGCCTCTGCCATTCATGAGCGGCCTTTAAACCTTTAGTCAGTCTCCAGGGCATCGTCCTGCTTGATAGGGCAATGTCACTGTCCCTTGCCTCTGCCATTCATGAGCGGCCTTTAAACCCTTAGTCAGTCTCCGGGGCATCGTCCTGCTTGACAGGGCAATGTCACACTGGCCCTTGCCTCTGCCATTCATGAGCGGCCTTTAAACCTTTAGTCAGTCTCCAGGGCATCGTCCTGCTTGACAGGGCAATGTCACACTGGCCCTTGCCTCTGCCATTCATGAGCGGCCTTTAAACCTTTAGTCAGTCTCCAGGGCATCGTCCTGCTTGACAGGGCAATGTCACACTGTCCCTTGCCTCTGCCATTCATGAGCGGGACAGGGCAATGTCACACTGTCCCTTGCCTCTGCCATTCATGAGCGGCCTTTAAACCTTTAGTCAGTCTCCAGGGCATCGTCCTGCTTGACAGGGCAATGTCACACTGTCCCTTGCCTCTGCCATTCATGAGCGGGACAGGGCAATGTCACTGTCCCTTGCCTCTGCCATTCATGAGCGGCCTTTAAACCCTTAGTCAGTCTCCAGGGCATCGTCCTGCTTGACAGGGCAATGTCACACTGGCCCTTGCCTCTGCCATTCATGAGCGGCCTTTAAACCTTTAGTCAGTCTCCAGGGCATCGTCCTGCTTGACAGGGCAATGTCACACTGGCCCTTGCCTCTGCCATTCATGAGCGGCCTTAAAACCTTTAGTCAGTCTCCAGGGCATCGTCCTGCTTGACAGGGCAATGTCACACTGGCCCTTGCCTCTGCCATTCATGAGCGGCCTTTAAACCTTTAGTCAGTCTCCAGGGCATCGTCCTGCTTGACAGGGCAATGTCACACTGGCCCTTGCCTCTGCCATTCATGAGCGGCCTTTAAACCTTTAGTCAGTCTCCAGGGCATCGTCCTGCTTGACAGGGCAATGTCACACTGTCCCTTGCCTCTGCCATTCATGAGCGGGACAGGGCAATGTCACACTGTCCCTTGCCTCTGCCATTCATGAGCGGCCTTTAAACCTTTAGTCAGTCCTCCGGGGCATCGTCCTGCTTGACAGGGCAATGTCACACTGGCCCTTGCCTCTGCCATTCATGAGCGGCCTTAAAACCTTTAGTCAGTCTCCAGGGCATCGTCCTGCTTGACAGGGCAATGTCACACTGGCCCTTGCCTCTGCCATTCATGAGCGGCCTTAAAACCTTTAGTCAGTCTCCAGGGCATCGTCCTGCCTTGACAGGGCAATGTCACACTGGCCCTTGCCTCTGCCATTCATGAGCGGCCTTTAAACCTTTAGTCAGTCTCCAGGGCATCGTCCTGCTTGACAGGGCAATGTCACACTGGCCCTTGCCTCTGCCATTCATGAGCGGCCTTTAAACCTTTAGTCAGTCTCCAGGGCATCGTCCTGCTTGACAGGGCAATGTCACACTGTCCCCTTGCCTCTGCCATTCATGAGCGGGACAGGGCAATGTCACACTGTCCCTTGCCTCTGCCATTCATGAGCGGCCTTTAAACCTTTAGTCAGTCTCCAGGGCATCGTCCCTGCTTGATAGGGCAATGTCACTGTCCCTTGCCTCTGCCATTCATGAGCGGCCTTTAAACCCTTAGTCAGTCTCCAGGGCATCGTCCTGCTTGACAGGGCAATGTCACACTGTCCCTTGCCTCTGCCATTCATGAGCGGGACAGGGCAATGTCACACTGTCCCTTGCCTCTGCCATTCATGAGGCGGCCTTAAAACCTTTAGTCAGTCTCCAGGGCATCGTCCTGCTTGATAGGGCAATGTCACTGTCCCTTGCCTCTGCCATTCATGAGCGGCTTTAAACCTTTAGTCAGTCTCCAGGGCATCGTCCTGCTTGACAGGGCAATGTCACACTGGCCCTTGCCTCTGCCATTCATGAGCGGCCTTTAAACCTTTAGTCAGTCTCCAGGGCATCGTCCTGCTTGATAGGGCAATGTCACTGTCCCTTGCCTCTGCCATTCATGAGCGGCCTTTAAACCTTTAGTCAG
>NC_090731.1:17726543-17736543 GCF_036898095.1 Palaemon carinicauda | reverse complement strand
AAATGAGATATATTTATTGAAATGAGATATATTTATCGAAGTGAGATATATTTATCGAAATGAGATATATTTATTGAAATGAGATATATTTATCGAAGTGAGATATATTTATCGAAATGAGATATATTTATTGAAATGAGATATATTTATCGAAATGAGATATATTCACTGAAATGAGATAGATTTACCGAAATGAGATATATTTATTGAAATGAGATATATTTATCGAAGTGAGATATATTTATCGAAATGAGATATATTTATTGAAATGAGATATATTTATCGAAATGAGATATATTCACTGAAATGAGAAATATTTATCGAAATGAGATATATTTATCGAAATGAGATATATTCACTGAAATGAGATAGATTTACCGAAATGAGATATATTTATTGAAATGAGATATATTTATCGAAGTGAGATATATTTATCGAAATGAGATATATTTATTGAAATGAGATATATTTACCGAAATGAGATATATTTATTGAAATGAGATATATTTACCGAAATGAGATATATTTATTGAAATGAGATATATTTATCGAAATGAGATATATTCACTGAAATGAGAAATATTTATCGAAATGAGATTTATTTACCGAAATGAGATTTATTCATCGAAATGAGATTTATCTATCGAAATGAGATATATTTATTGAAATGAAATTTATTTATCGAAATGAGATATATTATCGAAGTGAGATATATTGATCGAAATGAGATTTATTTACCGAAATGAGATTTATTCATCGAAATGAGATTCATCTATCGAAATGAGATATATTTATCGAAATGAGATTTATCTATCGAAATGAGAAATATTTATCGAAATGAGATATATTATCGAAGTGAGATATATTGATCGAAATGAGATATATTTACCGAAATGAGATTTATATCGAAATGAGATATATTTATCTAAATGAGATATATTTACCGAAATGAGATTTATATCGAAATGAGATATATTTATCTAAATGAGATATATTTATCGAAGTGAGATTTATTTATCGAGGTGAGATATATTTACCGAAATGAGATATATTCACTGAAATGAGATAGATTTACCGAAATGAGATATATTTATTGAAATGAGATATATTTATCGAAGTGAGATATATTTATCGAAATGAGATATATTTATTGAAATGAGATATATTTACCGAAATGAGATATATTTATTGAAATGAGATATATTTATCGAAATGAGATATATTCACTGAAATGAGAAATATTTATCGAAATGAGATTTATTTACCGAAATGAGATTTATTCATCGAAATGAGATTTATCTATCGAAATGAGATATATTTATTGAAATGAAATTTATTTATCGAAATGAGATATATTATCGAAGTGAGATATATTGATCGAAATGAGATTTATTTACCGAAATGAGATTTATTCATCGAAATGAGATTCATCTATCGAAATGAGATATATTTATTGAAATGAGATATATTTACCGAAATGAGATATATTTACCGAAATGAGATTTATTTACCGAAATGAGATTTATTCATCGAAATGAGATATATTTATCGAAATGAGATTTATTTACCAAAATGAGATATATTTACCAAAATGAGATTTATTTATCGAAATGGGTAGCACCTGTACCAACGTCTTAAAGGTTTAAAAGCCGCTCATGAATGGCATAGGAAAGGGACAGTGACATTGCCCTATCGAGCAGGACAATGCCATAGAGACTGACCATATATGCATATGGTCAGCGCCCATGCCCCCACTGCACCCAAGCTAGGACCAAGGATGGCCAGGCAATGGCTGCTGTTGACTTAGTAGATAGACTTATAGGCTCCACCAAACCCCCTATCCTTAGCTCACAAGGATGGTAAGGTTGCAGCGACCTAAAAACTATCGAGATTGAGCGAGACTCGAACCCCAGTCCAGCTTTCACCACTCAGGGACGTTACCATATCGGCCACCACAACTTTTTTTTTTTTTTTTTTTTTTTTTTGTTAGTTATCATATAAGATGGAAAATTAGAGATGGGCATAAAATCAGAAAATTTAGATGTGGTTATTATTATTATTATTATTATTATTATTATTATTACTTACTAAGCTATAACCCTAGCTAGAAAAGTAGGGAACTATAAGCACAAGGGCTCCATCAAGGAAAATAGCCTAGTGAGGAAAGGAAAGAAGGAAAAATTAGATTTTGAAGAAGAGTAACAACATTAAAATAAATATCTCTTATATAAACTTTAAAAACTTTAACAAAATATGAGGAAGAGAAATAAGACAGAACAGCGTACCCAAGTGTACCCTCAAGTAAGAGAACTCTAACCCAGGGCAGTGGAAGACCATGGTACGGAAGCTATGGAAAAGGAACTTTTTGATTATTTTGTCTTTTGCAAAATTAATTCTAACATATTTGATTTTATTAATGAAGTAATATATCCACTTGCAAAAGTTACTCCCCAAGAGAGATTAGTTCACCAAACGTTCAGCTGGACTCCACAAGGCACTAGAAGAGTAGGAAGACCTAGGCCTACATGACTCAGGACTACGAAACGTGAAGTAGATGACGAATGGGGGAGTATTGATTTAAAAGCTCAAGATAGAGACGAGAGGCGAAATCTAACCGAGGCCCTTTGCGTCAATAGGCATAGGAGGAGATGATGATGATGATGATGATGATGATGATGGTGAAATTGTTATAGCCTGATGCTTTACAGATCATTAGAATAAAAACTAAACGATTTTTTTCAGATTCATCAGGAATAGAGTTCTCTTGCTTGAGGGTACACTCGGGCACACTAGTCTATCTTATTTCTCTTCCTCTTGTTTTTTTTTTTTTTAAAGTTTTTATAGTTTATATATTAGATATTTATTTTAATGTTATTGTTCTTAAAATATTTTATATTAATTGTTAATTACTTTTCTTGTAGTTTCCTTATTTACTTTCCTCACCGGACTATTTTCCCTGTTGAAGCCCTCGGGCTTATAGCATTCAGTTTTTCCAATTTTCCAACTAGGGTTGTAGCTTAGCAAATAACAACAACAACAACAACAACAACAACAACAACAATAATAATAATAATAATAATAATAATAATAATAATAACAACAACAGCAACAACAACAACAATAATAATGATAATGATAATAATAATGATAATAATAGGAAACACATCTCTCGCCTCTCATGACCCACTGATTTATTACCGGGGCGCTAAAATGCCTTCCATGATTTATAGCTAAGTGGATCAACTTAACTCCTGGAAGTTCCAGCAATTTTTTTTTCCTTTTCCTTCCTGAAAATAGTCTTAAATGCGGTTACCACTAACGAGAGCATTATAAAGTGATTCGTCAGCGTTATAACGACTAGTCCTTAAAAAGGAGAGATTATATCCAAAGTTTTTTTTAACGACACAGAAATAATTTTCAAAAATGCTTTTATCATCTTTAGTTTTTACGGGGTTCAGATTTAGTTATTAATCTTTATTTTGAAAATTATGCATGTGGATGGAGAGATTGATATATATATATATATATATATATATATATATATATATATATATATATATTTATATATACATATATATATATATATATATATATATATATATATATATATATTCGTGTATGTATATATATATATATAATATATATATATATATATACATATGTATATGTGTATATATATATATATATATATATATACACAGTATATATATAAATATATATATATATATGTATATATATACACATACATATATATATATATATATATATATATATATATATATATATATATACTCGTATATATTTCTAGTCAATTGAAGTTCGTCAAGAACATTAATGCAATTCAACTGTTTATAACTATGGATATTGGAAAAAAAAAATCAACCATCTCTTAATACGAAGTCTTAATATCTCAAGAAAGACAGACAAAGAAAGCAAATATTTATCACTCTTAATAGAAAAATACTTATGAACAATCATAATACTAAATAAAAAGAGTCGACTTTCTCTTTCAAGGTTTAAATATCGCTCATGAATGGCAGAGGCAAGGGACAGTGACATTGCCCTAGCAATCAGGACAATGCCCTAGAGAATGACCATATATTATATGATCAGCGCCCAAGCCTCCTCTCCACCCAAGCCGGGACCAAGGAGGGCCAGGCAGTGGCTGCTGATGACTCAGCAGATAGACCTATAGGCTCCCCCAAACCCCCCAACCTTAGCTCACAAGGATGGTAAGGTTGCAGACATTAATGGCACTAACGAGTCTGAGCGGGACTCGAACTCCCGACTGGGAAACACTAGGCAGAGACGTTACCGATCAGGCCACAGCAACCCTTTGATACACTTTTGACTTACAGCGACATTCCTCTTAAGGATTAACATAATTTAATATTATTCAAACCATGATATCAAATTTAGCTAATTAAAAACGTTTTTTTTACTTCAACTCTAGTGAATAATATAATATCCAAGAAAGGCTTTTTGTGGTAACGTCCCTGACTGGTGAACGCCAGACTGGGGTTCAAGTCCCGCTCAAACTCGTTAGTTTTTTTGGTCGCTGTAACCTCACCATCCTTGCAAGCTAAGAATGTGGGATTTTGGAGATCCTATAGGTCTATCTACATAGCCTGGCCCTCCTCGGTCCCAGCTTGGGTGGAGAGGGGGCTTGGTCGCTGATCATATGTGTATATTTTCAGTCTCTAGGGCATTGTCGTGTTCGATAGGGTAATGTCACTGTCCTTTGCCCCTGCCATTCATGAGTGGCCTTTAAACACCGTTAGAGTCGCTAAATTGCTGAATACATATAGAAAAGGTATTATTTTGAAGCCCTGTCAGCGTCAACTGTTTTTTTTTTTTTTTTTTTTTTTTTTTTTTTTTTTTTTTTTTACTGACGGTTAAATAGCCTGATGATAACTCAATAAATATATCATAACCAAAGCTTTTTTTTATTTTAGATCGACATTTTTCACAATTATTTTAGAATATCAAATATGTAGTTTGTGATTTTAGTAACATGGTTTATATCACCTGTCTTTGCATGGGTGCTATATCACTAAATAAGAAGGTATTAAATTTGCCTGATACTCAACATATTTCTTTCTGAGCAGACTACAGATTCAACTTGATAGTTATAATAATAATGCTTGTGAATTTCGTTTAAAAAAAAAAAAAATAAAAACTCCTTCGCGCTTTATCGTCCTTAGCCATGTAGGTCTGGGTCTTCCAACTCTTCTATAGTCCATTTCTTTTAGCGATGCATATTTGCACCGACTCGCAGCGGTGCTCTTTTAGCTCGGAAAAGTTTCCGGATCGCTGATTCGTTGGACAAGATAATTCTAACCAATCAGCGATCAGGAAACTTTTCCGAGCTAAAGGGGCACCGCCGCGAGTCGGTGCAAATATGCATCGCTAAAAGAAATGGACTATAGTGCCTTGTGGAGCCCATCTGAACCTTTGGTGAACTAATATCTCTTGGGGAGTGCGAAGAGCATCGAATATTAATATTAATACGTTTGCTGTAAATGATCTCTCTTATCTTCTTTATCCACTTATTTTTGTGATACTTGAGTTCTTAATCCGCATATTGTCCTTCTTTCATTGCTTCCATTGCAAAAATGTAAAGATCATGGGGCTATAAACCTCGCCCTCTCGGCCATTCGGTGAGATCAAGTTCTCATAAAGCTGTTGGTATGATATCATTCTAGTCCTGACATCATACAGAATGATAGCCGTTAACCTTTATGAAGGGTTTTCCTTTACTTTTAGGGACATTTCTTCCAGGCAGAGTTTAATATCCTAAGCCAATGGACGTTTTTTTCTTTTTTTTTTTATGACAAGGGGATAAGTAAAACTCAAACTACAGCCAATAAGGCTATTTGCACAAGGTTGATCTGTTCTTCGCTTTTGAGGGGTTTTCATTACTGCTGAAGTTTTGACAGAAACAAAATCTTTCTTATATGTATGCGTATATATGTATATATATATATATATATATATATATATATATTTATATATATATATATATATATATATATAAATATATATATATATATATATATATATATACGCACACACATATAAATATATTTATATATATATATATATATATATATATATATTTACATATAAATATATATATATATGTATATATATATATATATATATAAATTTTTATATATATATATATATATATTATATATATATATATATATATATATATATATATATATATTGGGTGCCTAATATTATTATCTCAAATAAAAATAAACAAATGTATGAAAATTTTGCTTTGTATTTCTTGCATGCCGTAGACGTCACTTGAACAGCCCTCCATTACTCTCATTTTCAAGGTAATTACCTCAGATTGAGTAATTCTGGTTGATTTAAGGAAATTTCTAGAGTAATTGGTACTTTCAAGGTAATTTTAAAGTAATTTATTTCATCAGGTAATCTTCTGATTATTGAGTAACATTGTGTATCTAAAATCTATCTTTCAGATTTTTTCACAAAATAGAGTTTTTGTTAATCATGATATAATTGTTTTGCTTTTTACGATTAGTATTTAAGGTAATTTTCCTAAAATTAAGGTAATTTTCCTAAATTTAAGGTAATTTTCCTAATTTTAAGGTAATTTTCCTAATTTTAAGGCAACTTCTAGGGTAATCCCCTGAACATCATATGAGAGCCCATGTTGTGATGAACATTTCAGTTTATCTTCTCAACTCTATAAACATTTTGACTTAAAATAGAACACGGGAGTAATTGTATTATTAATCACGTAAGCAGATTACCATTAGTGTGAATCATTGCAGCACTGGAATATTTATATAAAACAGTATGATTGACACATGATTCAAGCTTGATGTTTGCTGGATATTATTAGGGTAAAACATGACGTTGAAAAACATTATTTTTCCTTCATATCGTTATTCATGTTGCTTATTTATCTCAGCTGTGCTTTCCTAATAGACTATTATTATTATTATTATTATTATTATTATTATTATTTTTATTATTATTATTATTATTATTATTATTACTATTATTATTATTATAATTATTATTATTATTAATATTATTATTATTATTATTATCATTATTATCATTACTATTATTATTATTCTAATTATTATTATTATTAATATTATTATTATTATTATTATTATCATTATTATTATTATTATTATATTAAATGCTAAGCTACAACCCCAGTTGTAAAAGCAGAATGCTATAAGCCTAAGGAGTCCAACAGGGAAAATAGCCCTGTGAGGAAAGGACACAAGGAAAAATAAAATATTTTAAGAACAGGAACATAAAAATAAATATCACCCATATAATAAACTATAAAAACTTTAACAAAACAAGAGGAAGAGAAATGAGATAGAAGAGTGTGCCCGAGCGTACCCTCAAGCAAGAGAAATCTAACCCAAGACAGTGGAAGACCATGGTACAGGGGGCTATGGCACTACCAAAGACTAAGGAACAATCGTTGGACTTTCCATATATCCGGTTATCGAATCAAGAATGTAACTGGACTTTCACGACCATATAGGGCTATCTGCTGAGTCATCACCAGCCATTGCCTGGCCCTCCTTGGTCCTAGCTTGGTTGGGGGGGGGGCGCTTGTCATATGTATATATGGTCAGTCTCTAGGGCATTGTCCTACTCGCAAGGGCAATGTCCCTATCCCTTGCCCCTGCCATTCATGAGCGGCCTTTAAACCTTTAAATGGAATCCTGAAATTACGTCACCTGCATTCTGACGAGAGGTCGGCTTGGCTGTCTCGGAAGGCGAACCTCCCTAGTTCTGTTTCTGTCTAATCAAATGGTGTAATTAATATGGCTTTATCTTCGCTCATTGTGCCATAAATGGCTACGGTCTGTTTGAAGACGATAACGGCCGGACGACCGTCAACAATTCAAGTTAGGAAAAGCTCGGATTGCTGTTCATTTATGGCGGGATCTACAGAGTGTTGTTTATCTCTCTCTCTCTCTCTCTCGCTCTCTCTCTCTCATGGTGATCTTCTTTGCTGTTACTAAGATGGAGAAAGGGATGCTCTCTCTCTCTCTCTCTCTCTCTCTCTCTCTCTCTCTCTCATGGTGATCTTCTTTGCTGTTACTAAGATGGAGAAAGATATGCTCTCTCTCTCTCTCTCTCTCTCTCTCTCTCTCTCTCTCTCTCTCTCTCTCTCTCTCTCTCTCTCTCATGGTGACCTTTTTTGCTGTTACTAAGATGGAGAAAGATATGCTCTCTCTCTCTCTCTCTCTCCCATGGTGAACATTTTCGCTGTTAGTAAGATAAGGGATGCTCTCTCTCTCTCTCTCTCTCTCTCCAGAATAATCTTGAGTTGACATTCAAAGGAGTGACCTGCTGAATATATTCGAGACTTGTTTTGCTCAATCATTCCCGTTTTGAGTTTTTGCGTCAAAACCTACATTATATGAAAGGATTCATTTTAGACCTAATGTGAGAATATTAGTTCTATCTCGAAAATACTACTTCAGGAAATTTCAAAGACATCGCTCTCTCATCTCTATTATTATTTTTATTATTATTATTATTATTATTATTATTATTATTATTATTATTATTACAAGCTAAATCAAGGAAGAGAGAAAAGTTTTATATAATCATTATACCCAGAAAATGGGTTGAAACCAAAGTTAGATTCACCTCGACACACTATGAATACTTATATATCTTAATAGTCTCCATTCAATTCATCTGAGTAGATAGTAGTTTGAAGGACGCTCCAAAATAAAACCAGTGTTCTCTAGTCTTGGGTAGTGCCATAGCCTCTGCACCATGGTCTTCCACCGTCTTGGGTTAGAGATCTCTTGCTTGAGGGTACACTCGGGCACACTGTTCTATCTTGGTTCTCTTCCTCTTGTTATTTTCAAGTTTTTATAGTTTTTGTATATGGTTTTTTTTAATGTAATCATTGTGCTTAAATTTCTATATGATTTTTTTTAATGTAATCATTGTGCTTAAATTTCTCTTGTAATTTTTGCTTATTTCCTATCCTCACTGGGTTATTTTCCCTGTTGGAGCCCTTGAGCTTATAGCATCCTGCTCTTCCAACTAGGGTTATAGCTTAGCAAGTTATAATAATAATAATAATAATAATAATAATAATAATAATAATAATAATAATAATAATAATAAGTGGATGATGATGATTTTGCAACGGCAAATAACTTCACCAACATCAAACTTTGCAGGAATCTCCCCCGTCTTGAACATTATTCACGGAAGAAAAACACGACAACGTAAGAGTTGAAGTCGTAGTTTCCATAGATACTGAATCTGACTTCGATGATTCAGGTTCAGAGGAAGAGGCGTTCTTGTCTCTTCTTTCTGCCGCTGCTGTTCTTCTAAAGCAACGAAGAGCGGCCGAGCATCTCCTGGCTAACCTGAAGGGCAAAGGAAACTGTTTCTCTATAAGCTTTCGTTTGTTGTTGTTTGTCATCATGATGATGAATACGAAGAGGCCCTGGAGAGCGTTTAGGAGATAGATGAACGCCCTGGAATTGGAATAAAAAGAATGATTAGTTTCTGACTAACGAATCAGGCCCAGAAACGGTAATTCTTCTTCTTCTTCTTCTTCTTCTTTTTTTTTTTTTTTTTTTTTTTTTTTTGCCATGCAATGGAATATGGAGAAATCAATGGTCC
Organism: Palaemon carinicauda; assembly: GCF_036898095.1. Classification (NCBI taxonomy): domain Eukaryota; kingdom Metazoa; phylum Arthropoda; class Malacostraca; order Decapoda; family Palaemonidae; genus Palaemon; species Palaemon carinicauda. Next base: position 17,726,871 of record NC_090731.1, on the reverse strand, counting down.
GGCTATATTAATTTTACTATTTCATCAGCATTAGGAATAATATGCTATTGGGATAGGGACTGAACAATGTTAAGAAAATTTTTCAATTTCATATCAACTGCCATATTGTATTTCTATTCAATCCCCTATACTGTAAGGTATCAATTTGATGAAGTTCATTGTATAATATGATTTTCCTCATATATCAACGTCAATATGACAGTCTTTTATTTCTTATTATTTTATATTTTTATTTACTATAGATGCTTTATGCATTGTTCGAATACTAATTTAACAATCTTGTATTAATAATTACATTTACTCACAGGGAAGACCTTTCGCAGGTAAA
>NC_090731.1:17691543-17721543 GCF_036898095.1 Palaemon carinicauda | reverse complement strand
CAAAGTCACATAGATTTACAAAAAGCCTGAACTTCAATCCATAGTATAAATGATATATATATATATATATGTATATATATATATATATATATATATATATATATATATATATATATATGTATATATGTATATATATATATATATATATATATATATATATATATATATATATATATATATATATATATATGAATGAAAACTTACCATATACATAATGGTACTCCCCAACCATATAACAAGAAGTAAATTTCAGGGTATTTCTTTGAAGTCTGGTATTTTGTGAGCTTCCTGCAAATAAAATACCACGCTGTAATAGATAGTCCAGTATAGAAGATGGTACTTTGTAAGTTCCCTACAAAGAAAAGCTATTGTATATTGTAATAGATATTCTAATGTAGAAAATAGCGATTTGTAAGTTTCCTACAAAGGAAAACTGTGTTATTAATTATTGTTATTATTAATTGGTAAGTTACAACCCTTGTTGGAAAAGCAGGATGCTATGAGCCCAAGGGCTCCAACAGAGAAAATACCCCAGTGAAGAAAGGGAAAAAGGAATAATTTAATATTTCAAGAAAAGTAACACTAAAATGAATATCTCCTATATAAACTTTAACAACTTTATCAAAACAAGAGGGAAAGAAATAAGATAGAATACTGTGCCCGAGTGTACCCTCAAGCAAGAGAACTCTAACCCAAGACAGTGGAAGACCATGGTACAGAGGCTACGTCACTGCCCAAGACTAGATTATCAAGAATTAATAAAACACTGTATTGTGGAATCAATCACGCTTCACCAACAAAAAACATCAAGTTGTTGATTTTGAGAGGCCCTTAACCATCTAGTGGCAACATGGGAAAACCAACAAATTTCTTAAGATATATAAGTTTAAAGAAGTTTGACTATAAGTTAGCAGATATGAAGTGGAAAGGAAGCTAGAGTAGAGAGAAAATCACAGGACTCTGAAACATAGCCACAATTTAATAGTTTAAACAGAATAGAGCAATGGCAGATATTCTATCAATTTCTGGGTTTGTTAATGACTTTCATTTCATATTTAAGTAGGAAAAATATGTTTTAATATCTGATTGCTTTATGGCAGTAGGGTTATTAATGAATTAACGATGGATTCATTATCTTTGGTAATGAACTGATTTTCAAAGTGTGCAAAAATATCATCTAACTAAATTTCCTAAGTTGGCCATTACAAGTTAATGTACTATGGTATCCATTCTTAGTATTAGTACAGGTAGGGGAAACATTGAAAGTAAAACATTTTTCATAGCGATTAATTTATATAGACAACATACTGAACACATGAATGTTGTCTCCTTTTTGGATTCGAAATTGTTAAAAATAGAATAAGTTTGAAGACATCTTAGCGTATTGCAACACGAAAGAGACTTAGCAAATGGAGATATTATGCGTTGATTCTCTCAACAGTTTTAGGACAATGAAAAAGAATGTTAATGATAATTGAAAGAGATTGAGGTGGGTGGCAGAGTTTTAGAGATTATGAAAATAAATTAGATAACTTCATTTTTTAATTTTATCAGATAAAGAGCTATCGTAATAAACAATCATCATAAATATAAATGTTTTCAATTCCCTCTCAGTCTTTGCTGTAGATATAAAGCTTGAAAAATTAATTAATGTTAATGCGATATGAAAATATGAAGAACAATTGTGCAGATTCGTGACTGAATAGAATTCATGACACCAAATAACATAAAAATTCCCATATTTTAGAACGTTTTCCCAGAATCTTTAATTCCTTACCTGATTTTTCTCCAGACCTCAAAGCACATGATGTTTAGCCAAAAGAAAGCCGCCAGGAATCCAAACTGCAAGCCAATGGCTGTGGAAAACAATAATGTGATTATTCATTTTCAAAATTAAAAACAAATATAATTTTGGATCTTGTTCGTTCAATCCGATGGAGCCCCATTTTTTCCCCCAAACATTTAGCCATAACATTTATACTATTTTGAAAAACATTGTATAATAAGTTATTAATACCTATACTTAAAAAGTCAAATACTCAAAAATCTATATTGATTAAAAAAAAGAAATCTTACCTAGACTGAAGATAGAAGCAAGACGGCGAGCGAAGTCTTCATTGAAGAAATTCACAGCAAAACCCATACTGTAAGCAATGAAGAGGGACAGCGCATGGCATAGCTGATGTGTGCCACCGTTCGCCTTAAGCTTAGGGACTAGTTGGTAACAAATTATGCATAATATCAGAAAGAAGACAGAGATGACCTTACAAGTCAGGAATATAGGAAAGCGTACGCTCTCCCACGAGAGAGGTTCAGCTCTGCAGAAGTAAACACTCGTTCTTACGTCCAGACAATATTCAGAAGAAGAGTAATGTGTATAGTTAATAGACAACTGTCCCTCCCTGTTTATGCTGATTTTCTTATCGTCCTTATCGTACTTCGTGAGGAACTTGCAGACTGGAAGACCCGTTACAATAGTATACGAGGAGGAATTAGCTACATCAAGAGGACTGAATGCGGAGTTGGAATCAGGCGAGCATTTTCCCTCACTGCTGTTATACGAGGACCCATCATCACAGCATCTACGCATACACGGGCAACCTCCACAGGCTGTGGCAGGGCAGATGGTGCCTGGTTCTCCTGAGGGTGTTTCTGTGGTCGCATTGTCATCGACGTCCCCGGAGGACGTCGTTGAAACAAACGTTTGTAATTCAACTGTGTTATTTCTCGCTATGTCTCCATCCTCGGATGAGATCGACTCCTCAATCCCGCCTACATCGGAAAAGGAGTCGTCGATCCTGGGGTCGCTGTTCGTCGTGGTATAGACCTCGGTTGTGATCGTAGAGACCTCGGTCGTAGTCGTAGAGACCTCGGTCGTAGTTGTGAAGTCGTCAGCATTAGCTTTCTCGGTCGTCAAGTTCTCGGGCTTGAAGGTACTGGCCGAGAGGCTGAGCTGATCTTCGGAGGCTGAGTGGATCGGAGATACGAAGGTCTGCATTAACATAGCTAACGCCACAAGCTTCCTCGCATTTACACCTATGTTTAACATGTCTAATTGCTCTGTTAGAAAATAGCTACTAAATTACTCAGTCTTTTTAAAAGGAAAACACTTCACAATATCTAAACTCTCATATTTGATAACTGGCCACGAAGCACAGTACCTAACTACACAGCACAGAAGCCTTATCCTTACTAAGGCCAAAGCATCGCAGGATTTCCATGTCCTTGGCGCTTTTTTTTTTGTGGGCGGAGTCAAGGAAGACATGTTTGGTAACTGGATTAACAACAACTTCGTTTCTCCTACGTCTTGGCACAATGGTCAGAAAGCAAAGGCAGGAAAGAATAAGAAGAAGAAGAAGAAGAAGAGAAGACGAATGAATAAGCGGAGAATGATTATCATATTGTTGGCAGCAAATAGGAAAGAATAGTAGGACAACTAATTGAATATAACAATTATTTATTAAGCTATATCACATTCAACATAGTTTCAATTGTAGAATTAGGTTTATCTTGAAAATATTATTCACTAATTAATATGATCATGGAGGTTCACAAAATCATAAAGGTCGATTTTGGCCCTGCCTTTTTTGCTAAAGTTCCTAAAATTATTTAGGCCTACGCAGTAAAATATCAATATTGGTCCCAACATGCAATTAAATATAGAATTAGTATTAATTAGTTCCAAAACTCCAACTGCAAAAGGTACTTCGACTATTCAATTGCAGTGAAAATTATTTTTATCAAGAAAAGTTTCAGTGGATTTTTTGCTTTGCAAAATCTCCTGAATCCTTCGTCAAGGTCATTCAAGGTATGCTAAGGCAAGGAAGGACAATCACATTCGATTTGCTTGTTTGTTATCAATACCGTATTAAAGGGATTGACCGCCTTCCGGTGAAAGTTGGTGGTTACTTTTATAATATATATATATATATATATATATATATATATATATATATATATTTATATATATATATATATATATATAAATTTATATATATATATATATATATGATTATATATATATATATATATATATATATATATATATACATACATATATATATATATACATAGATATAGATATAGATATATGTATATATATATATATATATATATATATATATATATATATATATATACAATTGTTTCCTTAAGGTAATTGGTGGCGAGAGTGCTTCACTACTTAATGAAGGTTCCTTTTATAATATATATATATATATATATATATATATATATATATATATATATATATGCATATATATATATATATATATATATATATATGTATTTGCTTGGAATAATTGATGGCACGAGTTCTTCAATATTTAATGTATATATATATATATATATATATATATATATATATATATATATGTATATATATATATATATATATATATATATATATATATGTGTGTGTGTGTGTGTGTGTGCGTGTGGGTGTGTGTTTTTTTGTTCGTTTGTTACCATGCAATCTTTCAAAACTATATTTGAAGCAAAACGTTCATAAGGAGGGAAAGTAAAATCACGCGGACTTCAAGATGTTGTCTTCTGCACTGCCTTAAGATACATATCCCGGATTATTATTATTATTATTATTATTATTATTATTATTATTATTATTATTATTATTATTATTATTATTTTCTAAGCTACAACCCTAGTTGGAAAAGCAGGAGGCTACGTACCCAGGGGCCCCAACAGGGAAAATAGCCCAGTGAGGAAAGGAAAAAGTAAAAAATAAAATATTCTAAGAGGAGTAACATCATTAAAATAAATATCTCTTATATAAACTATGTAAACTTTAACAAAACAAGAGGAAGAGACATTAGATAGGGTAGTATGCCCGAGTGTACCCTCAAGCAAGAGAACTCTAACCCAAGATAGTGGAAGACCATGGTACAGAGGCTATGGCACTACCCAAGACTAAAGACATTGGTTTGGTTTTGGAGTGTCCTCCTAGAAGAGCTGCTTACAATATCTAAAGAGTCTCTTCTACCCTTACCAAGAGGAAAGTGGCCACTAAACAATTACAGTACAGTAACCCTTTGCGTGAAGAAGGAATTGTATGGTAATCTCAGTGTTTGTCAGGTGTATGGGGACAGAGAAGAATATGTAAAGAATAGGCCAGAGTATTCGGTGTATGTGTAAGCAAAGGGAAATGAATTGTAACCAGAGAGAAGGGTGTAATGTACTGTTTGGCCAGTAAAAATATGTCTTAACTCTCTAGTGGTAGTATCTCAATGGGTGGCTGGTGCCCTGGCCAACCTACTATCTACTACCTAAACAAAAAGTAGAGCATCAAAACTTCCGAAGAGATCGAGACCTTGAAGTATATGTTTGGAAGATGCACCAATGCTGTGAATTTAACGAAAGAGAATAAGATTTTGTTTGGCGTGAAAATGACTGAGTGAAATTGCGTCTCGTATTGCTGTGATCTTATGCATTAAATGACCGATGGGATTTCATATAACAAACACCATTTGCTGCAGTTTAAACTCTGCTCATGAATGGAAGACGCAAAGAACAGTGGCATTGTCCTATCGAACAGGATAATGCCCAAGAGACTGACCATATATACATATGATCAGCGCCCAAGCCCCTTCTACAACCAAGCTAGGACCAAGGAGGGTCAAGCAATGGCTGCTGACGACTCAGCAGATAGACCTATAGATTCCCACAAACCCTCCATCCTTAGCTCACAAGGATGGTAAGGTTCCAACGACCAAAGGAACAACAAGATTGAGCGGGACTTGAACCCCATCCTGGCGATCACTAGTCAGGGACGTTACCACATCGGCCACAACAACCGTATTACCATATTCATGTTAAATGAACGAAAAAGAAAATTAACATAGCTGGTTCAATTTTGTTCAGTATCGCTCAGAAACAAAACAAAAATTAAGTAAAAACTTACTCATTAAATAATTTAATAAATTTCTCCATTTTTCTAATATTAAACAGTGAGTGGACTATTAAAATGAAATAAAAGATATTTCAGCTCAACACCCTTCACAGTAAAGAAATCGTTCTAACTATGAACCTTTTGAAACTTAACTGCACAATTCTCTTTATTCTGCTGAGAATTCCTTGAAAAAAAAAGAGTTCAGTTCAAAACTTGTCAAGAAATCAAAAAGCTTAATGATAACTTACTCGTTATTAAGGAATAGTCCAATCGACACAGTCAACAAAACAAGAAATTTTATTATGAATTTCAGTGTTCGAAGGTCAGCTATGAAGGACAGATGAAAGACAATTTGATTCAAACTTAGTGACACTCAAGATTTTGGTATTTTAGATATCAGCATTGGGTATATATCTGTGTGTATGTATATATATATATATATATATGTATATATATACACACAGATATATATATATATATATATATATATATATATATATATATATATGTGAGTATATATATACATATATATATATATATATATATATATATATATATATATATATATATATATATATATATATATATATATATATATATATTCATCATCGCCAGCCGTTAGTATTTCACTGGAGGACAATGGCCTCTAACATATTCTTCCACTTACATCTGTATATGGTCTTTGTAGAACAGATTCTACCAACGCATTTTCGTAGTTCGTCAATGCGACAACAGGAAACATTAGTCATTGCCTCCGGTGTACAATCGTCTAAAATTAGTGCGTGCTGTTTGTTTTGAAGGTTACCATACCCTCTTACAGGCTGCTTTAGCTCTAGAGCCTGTAGCCTGCACTGAAGACGGTAGATATGAGAGAAAGGAGATTGAAGAAGGTAGATATGAGAGAAAGGGGAGAGGAGATTGAAGAGGGTAGATATGAGAGAAAGGAGAAAGGAGATTGAAGAGGGTAGATATGAAAGAAAGGAGAAAGGAGATTGAAGAGGGTAGATATGAGAGAAAGGAGAAAGGAGATTGAAGAGGGTAGATATGAGAGAAAGGAGAGAGGAGATTGAAGAGGGTAGATATGAGAGAAAGGAGAGAGGAGATTGAAGCAAGTAGATATGAGAGAAAGGAGAGAGAATGTTGAAGAGGGTAGATATTACAGAAAGGAGAGAAGATTGAAGATAGTAGATATGAAAGAAAGGAGAGAGAAAATATAAGATAGTAGATATGAGAGAAAGGAGAGACAAGATGAAAGCGAGTAGATATGAGAGAAATGAGAGAGAATATTGAAGAGTAGATTTGAGAGAATGGAAATAGAAGATTGAAGAGGGTAGATATGAGAGAAAGGAAAGAGGAGATTGAAGAGGGTAGATATGAGAGAAAGGAGAGAGAAGATTGATGAGGGTAAATATGAGAGAAAGGAGAGAGAAGATTGAAGAGGTTAGATATGAGAGAAAGAAGAGAGAAGATTGAAGAGGGTATATATGAGAGAAAGGAGAGAGATGATTGGAGAGGGTAGATATGAGAGAAAGGAAAGAGAAGATTGAAGAGAGTAGATATGAGTGAAAGGAGAGAGAAGATTGAAGAGAGTAGGTATGAGAAAAAGGAGAGAGAAGATTGAAGTGAGTAGATATGAGAGAAAGGAGAGAAAAGATTGAAGAGAGTAGGTATGAGAGAAAGGAAAGAGAATATTGAAGAGGGTATGTGAGAGAAAGGAGAGAGATGATTGAAGAGAGTAGATATGAGAAAAAGGAGAGAGAAGATTGAAGAGAGTAGATATGAGAGAAAGGGGAAGATTGGAGAGAGTATATATTAGAGAAAGGAGAGAGAAAATTGAAGGTAGTAGATATGAGAGAAAGGAGAGAGAAGATTGAAGAGAGTAGATATGAGAGAAAGGAAAGAGAAGATTGAAGAGGGTATATATGAGAGAAAGGAGAGAGATGATTGAAGAGGGTAGATATGAGAGAAAGGAGAGAGAAGATTGAAGAGAGTAGATATGAGAGAAAGGAGAGAGAAGATTGAAGCAAGTAAATATGAGAGAAAGGAGAGAGAATGTTGAAGAGGGTAGATATTACAGAAAGGAGAGAGAAGATTGAAGATAGTAAATATGAAAGAAAGGAGAGAGAAAATATAAGATAGTAGATATGAGAGAAAGGAGAGCAAGATGAAAGCGAGTAGATATGAGAGAAATGAGAGAGAATATTGAAGATTAGATTTGAGAGAATGGAAATAGAAGATTGAAGAGGGTAGATATGAGAGAAAGGAAAGAGGAGATTGAAGAGGGTAGATATGAGAGAAAGGAGAGAGAAGATTGATGAGGGTAGATATGAGAGAAAGGAGAGAGAAGATTGAAGAGGTTAGATATGAGAGAAAGAAGAGAGAAGATTGAAGAGGGTATATATGAGAGAAAGGAGAGAGATGATTGAAGAGGGTAGATATGAGAGAAAGGAAAGAGAAGATTGAAGAGAGTAGATATGAGCGAAAGGAGAGAGAAGATTGAAGAGAGTAGGTATGAGAAAAAGGAGAGAGAAGATTGAAGTGAGTAGATATGAGAGAAAGGAGAGAAAAGATTGAAGAGAGTAGGTATGAGAGAAAGGAAAGAGAATATTGAAGAGGGTATATGAGAGAAAGGAGAGAGATGATTGAAGAGAGTAGATATGAGAAAAAGGAGAGAGAAGATTGAAGAGAGTAGATATGAGAGAAAGGAGAAGATTGGAGAGAGTATATATTAGAGAAAGGAGAGAGAAGATTGAAGATAGTAGATATGAAAGAAAGGAGAGAGAAGATTGAAGATATTAGATATGAGAGAAAGGAGAGAGAAGATTGAAGCGAGCAGATATGAGAGAAATGAGAAAGAAGATTGAAGAGTAGATATGAGAGAAAGGAAATAGAAGATTGAAGAGGGTAGATATGAGAGAAAGGAGAGAGAAGATTGAAGAGGGTAGATATGCGAGAAAAGAGAGAGGAGATTGAAGAGGGTAGATATGAGCCTTACTTTACCTTATTGCCTTATTTTTTGTTTGTGTTCCCCCAGGTCCCTCAGTGTGAGGCACCTCGTATATCCACCAGAGAGTTGCTAATGCATCTTCCGGTGTATTTTGCATCTTCCAGTCTTGGATGGTCTGGGATGCATCTTATGTATTTATCGAGCTTATTCTTAAACACAGCTACGCTCACTCCTGATATGTTTCTTAGATGAGCTGGCAGCACATTAAATAGTCGCTGCATTATCGATGCTGGTGCGTAGTGGATTAATGTCCTGTGCGCCTTTCTTTGTTTACCTGGTATATTTTTTGGCACTATTAATCTACCTCGGCTTGCTCTTTCTGATATTTTTAGCTCCATGATGTTTTCAGTAATTCCTTCTATTTGCTTCCATGCTTGTATTATCATGTAGCGTTCTCTTCTCCTTTCTAGACTGTATAGTTTTAAAAATTGCAGTCTTTCCCAGTAGTCTAGGTCCTTAACTTCTTCTATTCTAGCAGTATAGGACCTTTGTACACTCTCTATAGCTCAATATCCTTTTGGTAGTGTGGGTACCATATCACATTGCAGTACTCGAGTGTACTACGTACATAAGTTTTGTAAAGCATGATCATGTGTTCAGCTTTTCTTGTTTTAAAGTGTCTGAATAACATTCCCATTTTTGCTTTACATTTAGCCAACAGTGTTGCTATTTGGTCGTTGCATAACATATTCCTATTTAACATTACACCAAGGTCTTTAATTGCTTCCTTGTTTGTGATTGTCTCATTATTAGGTCCCTTGTATGCATATGCCATTCCTACTCTGTTTCCATAATTTATTGATTCGAATTTATCGGAGTTAAATACCATCCTATTTATCTCCGCCCATTCATATATTTTGTTTAGATCTCTTTGTAGTGAGTTCCTATCTTCATCACAAGTAATTTCTCTACTTATTCTTGTGTCATCGGCGAAACTTCTCACTACGGAGTTTTCAACATCACAGTCTATGTCTGAGATCATAATAACAAACAGCAGTGCAGCTAATACCGTACCTTGTGGCACACCAGATATTACCTGGGCTTCATCTGATTTCTCGTCATTTGCAACCACTATCTGGTTTCAGTTTTGCCGGAATTCTTTTACCCATTTTCCTATCTCTCCCACAATATTATGCTTTCTCATTTTTTTCTCCAATATGTTATGGTCTACCTTGTCAAAGCCTTTTGCAAAATCTAGATAGATCACATCTGTGTCTTTTTCATTTATCATATTTTTGTATATGTTTTCATAGTGTGCTATCAGTTGGGTCTGTGTACTTTTTCCAGGCACGAAACCGTGTTGACCCATATTAAACAAATTATTTTTAACCAAATGGTTCATTATTTTCTTTTTTATTACCCTCTCATACACTTTCATAATATGTGATGTTAGACTAACAGGTTTATAATTGCTTGCCTCTAGTTTTGATCCACTTTTGAAGATAGGGGTTAGATAAGCTAATTTATGTTTAACATATATCTCGCATATATCTACACTTTGTCTTAGCAGTATTGCAAGCGGCTTCGCGACAGTGTTTGCAGTTTTTTTTAACAAAATCGCTGGAACTCCATCTTGTCCGGCTACCGATCCATTTTTAATTTCGTTTATAGCCTTGACAATATCTGCTTCATTAATATCTATATCCGTCAGATATTCAACATTTTCTTCCCTCATTTCTGTTTCATTATTCTCATTCTCAATTCTTGGCGTGAACTCACTCTTATATTTTTCTGCTAATATGTTGCATATTTCCTTTTTTTCATTCGTTACCCGTCCTTCAATTCTTAGAGGGCCTATTTCTAATCTCCCTTTATTCATCTTTTTTGCATAGGAGCAAAGTACTTTAGGGTTTCTTTTTATATTTTGAAGTGTCCTTTCTTCTAAGTCCCTTTTTTCATTTTCTTTCGACTGTATAATCTTTTGTTCTGCATTTTCTATTTTACATTTTATTTCCCTCATTTTCCACACATTTTTTTCTTTTGCAAGATTTTTCTTCCACTTTCTAATTTTCTGAAATAAGATCCTTCTGTCTCTTGGTATGCACGTCTTTTGTTTATTGTTTTTTTTTCGGTACATATTTTCCAACGTTTTTCTCCAGTATTTTGTACAGTATGTCCGTGTTTACGTGTGTATATTATCACTTACAAATACATTTTTCCATTCTTTATTCAGTTCTTCATTTATTTCTGACCATTTTATATTCTTACTGTAAAAATTATATTTTCCATATCCTTCCCAAAGTTTTGTGCTTTTATTAATTCGGCGATCACTTGCTTTGGAATGAACTATCAATTCTATGACATTGTGGTCTGAAATTCCCGTGTTATACACTATTATTTCTTTAACATAATTCACCTCATTCACAAATACTAGATCTCGGACATTTTCCTTTCTTGTTGGAATGTGGTTTATTTGTTGCATATTATGTTCTAATAGCATATCTTGAAGCTTTTCAAATTGCCTCTTATCTTCTGCGCTACTATTACTCTCTTTTTTATGTGTATACATACAACCACTTTCTTCTATCCATTCTTTCCAATCCACGAAAGGAAAGTTAAAATCTCCGGATAGGAGTATATTCCAGTCTTTATGGTTTCTACATATATCATCTATTTTTTCTATTATTATGTCAAACTCCTTAGTGTTTAGGGGTCTGTAAACTACAATATTCACTAGTTTTTCAAATTCAAATTCTACCGCAATCAATTCACATTCTGTGTTGCTGTATTTTTCACAGACTTTTCCTTGATTTATGTCTTTTCCATATATTGCGGTTCCCCCTTGATTCCTATTTTATCTGGTCATTACTGCCAGTCTCTTAGGAATACCATGTTTCACTTATATTTAATATATCTATTTTTTTTCAATTTGGGTTAGTTCTTCTAAGAACTCTATTTTCCTTTTAGAGTTACTCGTGACTAAACCCTGTGCATTCATCACTATTATGATTTGTGTTTCATCCCCATTATTTAATATTGGTAATAATATGGATTCTCCCATGCTTCCTTCCTGTTCTGATATGATGTTCTTTTCTTCATTTCCCGGAATTCTGCCATTGAAAAATCCAACTTTTCTATTCTATTTGCTCTTTCGCCTTCATATTTATTTTTGTGTGTATACCTGCAATTATCCCCATATCTGCACGAACCCCTGGCATTATAGATGCATTCTTTGTAGTTGGGCTCTAAATTGGTAGATTTGGGTTGAAAGGCCTCATATCTTGGGGCTCTTGGTTCATAGCGTGGTATATGCACGGCCTGCTTTTTTGTTTCTTTTTTGCTTTCATTTTTCTTTTCAGTTTGCTGAGTTTTCTTATTTTTATTCATGGTTGCAGGATGCATAAATCGACATTTTTTGTTGAAACTGCATCCTTTTCCTCCTTTTAGGTTTTTGCATATTTTTGGATGGAGACCTCTGCATTCGTCTCCATATCCGTCTAAATACGCACATTTACCATATTTTTCATAATTATGGCATATCTTTGGATGCTTGTAGTAGCATCTTTCACCAAATCTGCAATTCCCTCTTTTCAGCATATTGCAGACTATATCCTTCTTTTCTTTTTTTTTCTTGTTCTTGCTCTTCCCTAAAATTATGTAGGTCCAGGTAGAGTCTCTTGGGTCTATTATTTGTTTCCATCTTGTAATTTATTTCTTTAAAAGTATGTTATTGGATGGCATCATAAGTTATATCAATGATTTCCTCTGCATCCTTACACATATCCTGTTTATCTTTCTCTTCTTCTTTTTCTTCTTCTTCTTCGTCTTTTGTTTCTTCTTCTTCCTCTTCTTTATCTTCAACTAAAGAGAGAAGATTGAAGAGGTTAGATATGAGAGAAAGGAGAGAGGAGATTGAAGAGCGTAGATATGGGAGAGAGAAGATTGAAGACAGTAGATATGAGAGAAAGGAGATAAAAGATTGAAGCTCCAGCAACCAGGAATCATATAAATACATGAATAATACAGCATCTGCCTGACGGATCTCACTTGACCTATTTAACGTCTGATTGTTTTTAGGTTCACTCAACAATGTTATACTATTTGCACACTCAGCAAAATTACCACAACAGTTTACGTATAAATTTAGCATCAACACGACATTGTTATCATCACGTTTATTTAAAACACGTCGAAAGAAGAAATGAGGTCTGTTCAAACAACAACAATAGCAAGGAAAAAAAAATTCTACTCATCAACTCGAGGGATGTAACGTATGCAGGGGTAAGAAGGAACACTTGAAAACTACCTCTCCAGGTACCACATGTATGTGTGTCTGATGATGTTCAGACACTGCGCCATTAACAATGTTTTGTATCACAACTGTGTTAGACTTAACCATCTTTACTCGGTAAGGACCCAAATACGCTGGCTCTAGTTTGTGTTTCCTAGGTTGTAATCGTTTCAAATACACACGATTGCCCACAAATACTTTTACCGGTGCGGTTTTGAACCGACCATCATACTTTGAGCTGTGATTTTCATTAGCTCTTTTCAAAAACCTTTCAGTTGTGTTCATTACTCTCCTCAATAAATTTAATGAATATACACGGTATTGCTCAGTTGAATAATTTGGCAATTGTTGCAAATTAATGAGAACCGTATATGGTAACACAGGATCCTGTCCATACACTAAAAAGAAAGGCGTGTCCCTGAGCGAAGCATTATATGCAATGTTCAAAGCTAGCTCAGCTGTAGGAAGCATGGCGTGCCAGTGAAAGGGGTCATCAGCCAATAAGTAACACAAAATTCGGACTACTTCCCTATTATGCGACTCTACTAAGCCATTTGCTGAAGGCCTATATGCGGTCACTGAAAAGTGTTAAATTTTCATCAAGTCCGTGACCGATTTCACCACCTTATTTATAAACTCAATTCCATTATCACATATCAAAATTTTTGGGCAACCAAACCTAGTAATGAAAGAGCACAGCACCTGGGTTAATGAATTTGCAGATTTATCCAACATTGCGTAAGTATGAGTGTACCGAGTAAATGCATCCACAAATACACATATATACTTATGTTGTGTTAACCCTGTAGGAAATGGTCCTACTACATCCATATGCACTCTATAGAATTTAATGGGAACAATCGGCCACTTTCTGGCTTCTGGTACAGTGTTTTTATGTTCTTTGAAACAGTTTCAAGCATGACAACCTTCTACATAATTTTCTCTAGACTTTTTCATTCCTAACCGAAAGAAGGATTCACGTGCTCTCCTTAATGTTCTATCAATCCCTAATTGCCCTGCATACGGACTTGCATGTACTATGTGGATGGCTCGTTTAATTAAAGAGGGAGGAAGAACTACCCGTGCACAAAATTCCCCTCCCCTCTTTTCATAAGCACAATATAAGACATCATTTTCAATGAAAAATTTCTCACGAGGCACATTCAGAAATAATGGATAACTCTCCGATTCCCCTTTAATCACTGCTCGCACTCTTTCCATCCATTCCTCTTTTTTTCTGTCCCTCTTAGACTTCTTTTTATGTCCCAACCTCCCAAGTCAATCAAACCTGCATCATCAGGGCATTCATTCTGGACACCGCTGATCATGTACTCGGTCATCCACATTTATTACTTTTTGTTTCTTTAAAGCATCTAAGGGTTTTGCTATCTCTCCAAAACCTTTTATGAATTTACGGTAATACCCAGCGAGCCCAAGGAACCCAGCTACGTGGTCTGGGGAAATCTGTAATAGCCACTACTTTACTGGGGCAGGATTGGATACCTTCTGGGATATATATATATATATATATATATATATATATATATATATATATATATATATATTGTTAGGAATTCTGTTATTCGGAAGAGATATTTAACAAAATCCCTTATTTTACCTTAAATACAAAATAATTTGTCCAAGCGTTTACTGGGTCTTCCAACAAAATTGCTTTTTACTACCATAGCTTGTAGGCTAAAGAGTAAAGTTTACCAGCAATACAGAGAATAAAAATACACTTTGAGGGGGTAATTGAAAACAAACGTACAAATTAAGATTTATTACAAGAAGTTATTAGCACTCATCCTCGAATTATTGGCTGAAGGCACAGTCACATACACTTACAACTACCATTCAGACTTACAGCTAACCTTCACTCAAATGATAGTTCGAGGGAAAGTATCGAGGAGAAGGGAGAAAAACAACTTCCGCACAAAGTCAATTATAAGTGAGAGATTAAAGAAAGAAAGAAAAGCTTAGCCTAACTGCACACAATATTTATGGAAATGTACCATTACATATATATATGTTCCCACGTTACGGACGAAAACACAATTCCAGCATTGAAACAGTTTAGTTTCGAAGGTATTCCGGCTTTAGTCTTTCCAGGACACTATTCCTCAACCACAAGGAAAAGAATATATTCGCAGATACAAAGAGCACACATAATCGGAAGCTTACTTTTCTTCACGATCAAGAGGCCTCCTAACGACTCTCAGAAGATCTCGAGACAACGGCCGTTTTAAAAATTATTCTAGAGGCGTCACCATAACTAGTCGAAAGGACTCAAGACGTAGACGACGACGATGGTCTCGGTACACTTAGAAGCTCACGAATACAACCGCAGCCACAAAAGGGGGTCAGGTGCATGCATCCAAAGGACATTGATACATCAGCAGCAGACGAGTCCACTCGAAGCAAGATTTCCAACAAAGTATACGTAGCAGAGCATTTGTGCAAGGTGGTGATCGCCACACAGATCAACGGGCCGTGAAAAAAAAAAGGGCGAGAACATCTCCACAAGAGAGCCGAAAACAATCTCCCTTCCATCCAGACGAAAAATATGTAAATCGCCTCTTAAACAGTCCAACGTGGCAGGAGACAGAAGACGAAACTACCAAAGCACTCATACATGAAAGTAAAGAGAACATTTCATGGGCGGAGTACCAATTAGCAAATAACATTCGGTGGGGGAGCGCAACAATACAAAACTTGAACCAAGAATTCGAGGCTCAAATGAACTGATAAAATATTGACAGCAATTAATAAACGAATGTTTACTTTAATGGAGCCACAAAATAAAACTTAAGTAGCTGATATTACAATATATATATATATATATATATATATATATATATATATATATATATATATATATATATATATATATATATATATATCTGTGTAAAACATAATTCGTAGTTAATTTGGTTTCTTAAATTTTCTGTCGAAATCCTAATTGAGTCTCTTATCTTTTATCAGGCGTTGATAACATTAATCAATTTCGCTTGGGTTTTGTTCCTCCTGTGGCCATTCCGATTTAAAGACCTTTTTATAATCTCCAATTCATTTCTTTGTAGCAAATTGTATATTGATATGGATTTCGTTTGATTATAAAGGTTGTCCTCGAGGATGAAAATTAAATTAATTCCAGTATCAATGTAGAATTTTGTTTAACTCGTGATTAAATCTTAGATAATGATTTCATCATCATCATCATCATCATCATCATCTCCTCCTACGCCTATTGACGCAAAGTGCCTCAAGAGGATTCACTGGCTAGATTCATCAAAGGATGGCCTGTTCCTTGTGATGCACAGGGCCTATCTAACTAGGGCAAGTGACCCCTGCCAGTCCATACTCATTCCAGTAAGATCATATGCCAAGGCATTATATGGTTTACGCCACATATTTTTTATGCGTCATTTAATAATGTGTTGTAATATATTTCTCTTTGAAATATATAACCACAATAACGACAATAACAGAAATGACCAAAGGAGACGTAACGTTACGCATATATATATATATATATATATATATATATATATATATATATATATATATATATATATATATATATACACACACATAATATTTCTCAATAAGTGTTAATCCTTTATCTGATATTCGATAAAAAGATACGTTTCTTCCAAAGCTTATAAGATTAAAGTTACTTTTGTCCAGAGAACCTAGAATAATTTTAAGAAATAATTGATTTCCTGGACCGGAAACAGTGTATGCATTCAATTTTTCCGCTGATGTTATTGAAAAAAAAACTGTGAATGTCGAACATACCTTTAGGCTGTTTACATTACGATTATTGAACATCGTTTTATAATCTTCTCTAATTATTTTGTTAGCAGGATATTGCTGCCAGATAATAAAGAATTAAAAATGCAAGGAGAGAACATTTTGGTTTTGTGCTAAACTGTTTTATGACGATGACGAAAGTGTGATAAAAAAAAATATTTGGTTTTATCATATTTGCTTTCAGATGATTCAAATATGTTTTAGTTTGCTCTCAAGACTTTTTAATTAAATAAAAGCTAACGTTATTGCTCGTTACTTTATAACAAATATTCAGTCTACTTTTCAAGAGGTATTGTTATGTAAAAGAGATCTCAAGTTTTCATACGAGCATTGTAACTATTTTCACTGATATATCTAAATTGAAACACGATTATAAAGAATTGAATTTTAAAAGTAAAGAAACTTCTTTTATTCGTCGCCAACCCAGACTCAATTATACAATTAGCCTTTCTTTTTGTGTATTTGTATGGAAAGAAGTTAAGGTAGGTGTAACATTTTGACATAAGCATAGAACTATTACCAACATATTTCTATATTTTCAATATGTATGCTGAAATATATTGAATCATTGCAAATGCCTTGATATAATTACAAGGATTTTCATACACACACACACACACACACACGCATATATATATATATATATATATATATATATATATATATAATATATATATATATATATATATATATATATATACATATATATACATATAAATATGTGTGTTTGTGTGCATATATGATGTATACATATAAACGTGTGGCTTTGGCACTTTAGGAACATAACAAACACGAATTTGCGACCTCTAATCTAGTTCAAGTTTCTATTTTTTTTTTTCTGGGACATCTGTCACCGCCACTCATATCCAGCAATCTTTTCATCCCCAAAACACAGGTGGTCGGTCAAAACGACATTATATTTCATCTTGTGGTATTCCTCTTTTCTTATCAAACTCAGAGAACATCAGGATAATTTTCTGCAAGTCAGAGTTTCCATAGATACTGAATCTGACTTCGATGATTCAGGTTCAGTGGAAGAGGCGTTCTCGTCTCCTCCGTCTGCTGCTGCTGCTGTTTTAAAGCAACAAAGAGCGGCCGAGCATCTCCTGGCTAACCTGAATGGCAAAGGAAACCGTTTCTTTATAAGCTTTCGTTTGTTGCTGTTTGCCATCATGATGATGAATATGAAGAGGCCCTGGAGAGCGTTTAGGATATCGGTGGGTGCCCTGAAAATTGGAATAAAAAGAAGGATTAGTTTTAGACTAACGGAATCTGTGTTCAGTTGATGAATATATTTTAAACAAATGATTAAATTTGGAAAAATTGATTTGTAGTCTACTATGGTATTATTACCTAAACTTAGGCTAAATGGTCCGGCTTTATTAATGTTATTATTTGAGAAATATTTCTAACTCTTACATTTGTAGATAGTAAACGTTTCTTAATTTTACCTGCAAATAAAGCAGAAATGCAACGAAGAAGACTGAGAAGAAAAGGTAATAAAGATATTTGAAAGGTAGAAAGTTTAATAAAGAGGAGATTGGTAATAGACTTAAGAAAAGGAAAACGAATAGTCTGAATATTAGCTCCGTGGATTCTGTGAGAAACTTTCATTGTATAGTATAATTTGCTTCATATACCAACGTCAATGTGACTGTTTTATTTCTTATCATTTTATGTTTTTTTTTATTTACTATAGGTGCTTTATGCATTGTTCGAATGCTAATTCAACATTCTTGTATCAGTAATTACATTTACTCACAGGGCAGACCTTTCGTAGGTAAATTTTATTATGAAATTTCATCTATATCTTGATACCCCAAAGAGGTTTTGAAATTATATTCGCTTGCGTTAAGAAGTCTTATAATTATCTAAAAACAATAAGTAAAACTAAATGTCATATCATACCAGATTTCCTCCGGAGGAATTATAAATGACAGGAACTCAGTGGCCCAACAGAACACAGAAATGGCAAAAAGCTTCAGCTTCTGGTGAAAACTGAAAAGAAGAACAGTGAAGATTAATTTTTTTTTGCTTTCCTGAACTAACCTGATGAAAATTGCAGCTTCTAGCTTTTCATTTTATTGAAGACAAAAGAATTTGACATGAAATATTCGGTAATATTTCGGCAGAGTCCCACCCAGTGCCATTACCGCTTGCCAGTACATAGAAGCTTGATGGTTTTCGAAATATTACCGAAATCTAATGGCTGTTGTTTTGCTCGCAGGAAAAAAAAAAAGAAAAAAAAATTCGAGCCACTCTGTGCTGAAGAGCGGTAATAGCTGCTGGGTGGGACTCTACCAAAATTTTACCAAATATACTTGAGCTGGGTGGGATTCTACCGAAATTTTACCAAATATACTCGTGCGGTAGGCGAGAGGCTACCGAAATATTACCAACCATACTCATGATAAAATCCTTCATGTCTTTCTTACTCTTTAACGCAATCCACCATATCACTGGATGATCTTCCGATGGCATTCAGTTCCTTCGTGGCCTCTTTCGAATTTCGAAGGATTTTCTTAGTGTCGATGAAGGTGAGGATGAGTAGGAGGGCGTTGCAAAGGGACAGCCCACCAATTGGACAGTAGAAGTAGACCAAACCACCGGCTTGTTCTAATGGACGAGAATGAACAAATTATTATTATTATTATTATTATTATTATTATTATTATTACAAGCTAGGCTAAAAACATACTTTGAAAAGCGAGATTCTAAAAGCCCAAGGGCTCCATCAGGGAAAAATAGCCCAGTAAGGAAACAAGGTAATGAATAATCAAAATAATATGTAGTAAGAAAAGTAACTCCATTAGATAAGGTATTTCATATATTAGTTATGAAAACTTCAGAACCACACACACACAAAAAAAAATACCTCTTTTCTGTTGAGAGTTCAATCGGTTTCTTATAAAAATCCCATAATCTCCTTCTCTCTATTTCGTATAAATATCTAAAAATTAAAAAATCTAAAAATTTAAGAATTTAAAAATTTAGAATTTAAAAATAATCAAAAATTTAAAAATCTAAAAATTTTAAAATTTTAAAACCTAAAAATTTTAAAATTTTCCAAAATAAAGATCATAAAAATCCTGGAAGAAACATTGCTACGAATTTACCGTTTTAAAACCAGATATATTGACTTGAAGGACTGATATTACGGTCGCCAACCGTTAAAGATGAAAACAAATTAGGGTAAACTAACGGTCGCCTGTATTTTACTGAAATACGGCTAAGAACCGAATATTTTTACGGAGAATTTCCGATCGAAATTACGGTTTTTTTTAACAGTGTAAATCATAGAAACTACTAATGCTAAGCTGTGATGTAATACTTTTATTGATTAATGAGCACCATGTCAAGTAATGTTACCCTTAAAACTCCTCATAAACGGAGGATCCTTTACACTTTACTCAATTTTTTTTAATGAGGTGCATTTGCACTAACTCGCAGCGGTGCCCTTTTAGTTCGGAAAAGTTTCCTGCTATCTGATTGGTTAGAATTATCTTGCCCAACCAATCAGTGGTCAGAAAACTTTTCCGAGCTAAAAGGGCACCCATGCGAGTCGGTGCAAATCTGCGTCACTAAAAAGATTTGAAAACATTATATACACACAGATATATATATATATATATATATATATATATATATATATATATATATATATGTATATATATATATATATAAGTGCTGGTAATCGTTTTATGTACCATAATCTTATAATAAATGTTTACCTCCTTAAATTGTAATACCATTATGCCATAATTAACAGCATATGGAATGCAACTAGCTCTAGGGTTTTCAGTGCAAGTAACATTTCTTATATCCAAAATAAACATTGAACCACAATAAATTAATAGCATCTTTAATTTTGCTAAACGTTTTCCTAGGAGCTACGTATTCTGGTCTCAATTAGCAAAAATGAAAAAATTATACTATTATATATGCACTATTATATATTATACTTATATATATATATATATATATATATATATATATATATATATATATATATATATATATATATATATACACATATATATATATATATGATGTATATATATTTACATATATATATATATATATATATATATATATATGTATGATGTATATATATTTACATACATATATATATGCATATATATATATATATATATATATATATATATATATATATATATATACACACACCTAGTAGCGGCATAAATGATTTGCCGCTTGCATACGCGGCAAATCATTATCGATCAAATTTGGTATATATGGTCTAAGTCGGTTAAAAAAAAAATCCGGAGCCGATAAATGACTAATTGGTATCTTAACCCTTCTTCGCTCAGTGCGTGGGTGGATGCACAGTCAAGTTAGTATGTTATTGGTGCTGCTAGTGAAAGGATTGTCGAGTGTTCTCTGCATTCTTAAACCTGCTTTTCAATCGGTGTGCTTATTTTCAGTGTTGTGATCGCTATATATATATATCATGTCTATAGGTTATACATATATATATATATATATATATATATATATATATATATATATATATATATATATATATATATATATGCATATATATATATATATATATAAGTATAATTTCAGTAAAAAAATAAAAAACAATCTGATTCTATTGCTGTTTTTTTTGTCATTGTTTTTTAATCAAAATCGAAACTTACCTTTCATATATTTATCTTTTTGGACTGAAAAAAGCATATTTCTTTATTAACTAGATGAGGAATAAATCAAGTGTCCACATTGTAACATGTATCTTAGCAGTAAAACTTAGAAATCTAAATAAACATGGAGGATGGACTCTTACCCTGAAACCAACACTTCTTGATTGCAATGTATGGCCTGATTTCGTCCCTGACTTCATGGGGGTTCACAAACTGCATCATGACGGTGACTGCACTAGAATAAAGAAAGTATTTCATGAACATTTACTCTTTCTAAGAATGGTTATTATTGTTATTAGACATTCCCTGTTAAAATCCTCTGAATTACACTATTTTCAGTACATGTCTTGTCAAAATGTTCACTTGGAGTACTTAATGGGTGAATCAAAATGTTGTTACACTGCTTGAATATTTGCCGCGGAGAACCTGAATTGGTTCGTCAAAATATTCACTTAAGTGCTTAAAAGGTGAACCAAAATGTTCAGTTACACTGCTTGAACACTTCCCAGAGAGAAACTGAATGGTAGATGTGGTAATGTCCTGGCTTGGTGATTGCCAGACTGGGGTTTGAGTCCCGCTCAACCTTGTTAGTTCATTTGGTCGATGCAACCTCATCATCCTTGTGAGCTAAGGATGGAGGGTTTGGGGCAGCCTATAGGTCTACCTGTTGAGTGTATATCCTTACGAGTGAAAAAGGAGAGTGACACATAAGGTACTCTAGTATAGCTCATAGCAGATCCTGTTTCTATCAAGGATGCACCAAAATGTTCAGTTACACTTGCCGGAGGGAAACTGAACGGTAGAGAATACGATCCTTTTCAAATGTCGTATGGACTTAGGACGGATTAATGATTATAATTAGTCTGATACAGAAAATTCCAAACCTTTTATTTCTCTTGAGAAATCTTATTTTTTATAAGTTAAATTGACAAAATTTATTGAAATTGATAAGTTTTAAGCAGATTTTTCTTTTTAATTAGTATGTTATTAAAACAAGCTGTAAGTTTATAATTAAAGAAACAATTTCATAATCATTCCAGTAAATTATCTATAATAAACTAATACGTTTAATATCAACAAATTATAGATTAAGAAAAATTACTTAAGCTATTATAAAAAAGGAGGCTATTGATTTATGAATATATATATATATATATATATATATATATATATATATATATATATATATACACACAAGTACATCAAAAAGAAAATTAAACTTGTAAAGTCTTCTAGAATTGCAAAATGTCTGAACTTCTACCCACAGTAAAAATGAAATATAATAAAAGAATAAGATTAATCTTCTGATAAGTACTGGTACAACATGAAAAAAATTTGATTAGTTAAGTCTTATATGATTACAAAAAGCCTGAACTTATACCCACAGTCAAAATTAAATACATATGAAAACTTACCTTATACATAATGGTACTCCCCAACCATATAACATGAAGAAAATTTCTGGGTATTTCTTTGAAGTCTGGTATTTTGTGAGTTTCCTGCAAATAAAAAACCACGCTTTAATAGATAGTCCAGTATAGAAGATGGTACTTTTTAAGTTCCCTACAAAGAAAAGCTACTGTATATTGTAATGGATATCCTAATGTAGAAAATAGTTATTTGTAAGTTTCCTACAAAGGAAAACTATATTATTAATCATTATTATTATTAATTGCTAAGCTACAGTCCTAGTTAGAAAAGCAGGATGCTATACGCCCAGGGGCTCCAACAGGGAAAATACCTCAGTGAAGAAAGGAAACAAGAAAAAATAAAATATTTTAAGAAAAATGACATTGAAATAA
Organism: Palaemon carinicauda; assembly: GCF_036898095.1. NCBI lineage: Eukaryota > Metazoa > Arthropoda > Malacostraca > Decapoda > Palaemonidae > Palaemon > Palaemon carinicauda. Next base: position 17,698,121 of record NC_090731.1, on the reverse strand, counting down.
ATATCTCCAATATAAACTACAAAACTTTATCAAAACAAGAGGGAGAGAAATAAGATAGCATAGTATGCCCGAGTGTACCCTCAAGCAAGAGAACTCTAACCCAAGACAGTGGAAGACCTTGGTACAGAGGCTATGACACTACCCAAGACTAGATTATCAAGAATAATAAAACACTGTATTGTGAAATCAATCACGCTTCACCAACAAAAAACATCAAGTGTTGATGTGGGGAGACCCTTAACCATTTGTTGGTTTTCCCATGTTACAACATGGGAAAACCAACAAATTCTTCAAGATATATAAGTTTAAAGAGGTTGAACTATAACTTAGCTGCTAGGAATTGGGAAAGGAGCTAGAGTAGGAAGATGAAAAGCTGGTCCAGCTAGTGGCCGAAGGAACACTGCAGTATCCACGAAGATATAAAATCCAATGCTTCAAACTACTGGTAATTTGTGACTGATCAAATTGTTGTCTAAGACAGTTTGGTATCTTTTGTTACTTAGAAAAATTACTTTACTCAAATTTTCAAAAAAGGGGTTACGATAGAAATCTTTATGTTGTTGTGACGTGCTTGATGAAAATAAAATAATTTTTCTACAGTAGTTTTCTTAAAAGCACCCTTTTGCTTCGTAAAACATGGAAAAAGGAATGATATAAATACTCCCTAACCACATTGGCATTTTGCAAGGTCAGGGTGATCACAGGACTCTGAAACATAGCCACAATTTGATAGTTTAAACAGAATAGAACAATGGCTGATATTCTATCAATTTCTGGGTTTGTTAATTACTTTCATTTCATATTTAAATAGGACATAAATATATTTCAATATTTGATTGCCTTATGGCAGTAGGGTCATTCACGATGGATTCATTACCTTTAGCAATGAACTGATTTCCAAAGTGTGCAAAAATATCATCTAACTAAATTTCCTAGGTTTTATAAAATGTGGCCATTACAAGTTATTGTACAATGGTATCCATTCTTAGTATTAGTACAAGTAAGGGAAACATTGAATGTAAAACATTTTCTACCGCGATTAATTTATATAAGACAACATACTGAGCACATGAATTTTGTTTCCTTTTTGGATTCGAAATTGTTAAAGATAGAATAAGTTTGAAGACATCTTAGCGTATTGCAACACAAAAGAGACTTAGCAAATGGAGATATTATGCGTTGATTCTCTCAACAGTTTTAGGAGAATGAAAAGGAATGTTAAAAATAATTGCAAGAGGATTTTCTCATAATGCAGTAATCATAACAGTTTTCGTTGGATTAGAACACGAAAGAAGATTTTAACGGGGCTAATTGTTCAGTGGCCACTTTCCTCTTGGTAAGGGTAGAAGAAACTCTAGCTATGACAAGCAGCTCTTGTAGGAGAAGGGCACTCCAAAATCAAACCATGGTTCTCCAGTCTTGGGCAGTCTTTTGATGTTACTGTTCTTAAAATATTTTATTTTAATTATTAATTGCTCCTCTTATTTCCTTGTTTCCTTTCCTCACATGGCTATTTTCCTTGTTGGAATCCCTGGGCGTATAGCATCCTGCTTTTCCAACTATGGTTGTAGCTTAGCAAGTAATAATAATAATAATAATAATAATAATAATAATAATAAACGATGTAGGTTTTGAAATGACCATTGACGCAAGGAAGGAATTCTGATTATTTCAGGTCTTTCGAAAGAACGTGATATAATTTCCTTCAGATCTGTAATGTAATTGAGCATTTGCTTAACTAACATCAAAGAAATTGATAAAATAATTATCAGATTACATGACCATAAAGGTTTAAAGGTCACTCATGAGTGGCAAGCTCAGGGTACAGTGACATTCCCCTATCAAGTAGGACAATGCCCTAGAGACTGACCACATATTCATATATTCAGCGCCCAAGCCCCCTCTCCACCCATGATAGTACCAGGAAGAGCCAGACAATGGCTGCTGATGACTCAGCAGATAGACCTATAGGCCTCCCCAAAGCCCCAGCGTTTGCTCACAAGGATGGTGAGGTTGCAGAGAATATAAGAACTAACGAGCATCAGCGGGGCTTTAATCCCAGTCTGACGATCACCAGGCGAAGACGTTACCAATTAGGCCACGACAACCCAAAGGAATCCTTGCAGGACCTGGGCGTACAGAACACGCTAGATTACAATTGATCAAAGGAAATTAGCTTTTATGAAAACTGCTTTTCTTTTACTATATTATTGGAACATTTCTTTGCTATAAGAAATGACCAGAACGGTGACACTGGTTTATAATGCATATGTCTTCTGACTAGTGCTCTATAAAAATAATGAAGTTCAAATTATTATTACCTCATAGCATTTATAGTATTTATTAGGAAGGCAGAAGCATAGTTGAAGCTTGATATGTTCACAATAGCAGCAAATTAGTACATTGTGAGTCTACTAGAGAGCATAAGTACATTTCATGCATATCTTATATATTATTATTATTATTATTATTATTATTATTATTATTATTATTATTATTACTAAGCTACAACCCTAGTTGGAAAAGCAAGATGCCATAAGCCCAAATGCTCCAACAGGGAAAAATAACCCAGTGAGAAAAGGAAATAAGGAAATAATTAAACGATATAAGATGTAATGAATTATTAAGATAAAATATTCTAAAATCAATAACAATATTAAAACAAATATATCATATATAAATTATAAAAAGACTTATGTCAGCCTGTTCAACATAAAAACATTTGCTGCAAGTTTGAACTTTCACTGATCCAACTACCCGATTAGGAAGATCATTCCACAACTTGGTGACAGCTGGAATAAAACTTCTAGAAAACTTCTAGAAGATTTCTCAGAAAAACCGAGACCGAGGTGGTTGAGAGAGTTATAGAGATAATGAAAATAGATAACTTAGTTTTTTAATTTCATCAGATAAAGAGCTATCGTAATAAACAATCATCATAAATATAAATGTTTTCAATTCCCTCTCAGTCTTTGCTGTAGATATAAAGCTTGAAAAATTAATTAATGTTAATGAGATATGAAAGTATAATGAACAATTGTGCAGATTCGTGGCTGGATAGAATTCATGACACCAAATAACATAAAAATTCCCATATTTTAGAACGTTTTCCCAGAATCTTTAATTCCTTACCTGATTTTTCTCCAGACCTCAAAGCACATGATGTTTAGCCAAAAGAAAGCTGCCAGGAATCCAAACTGCATGACAATGGCTGCGGAAAATAATGCTGTGGTTATTCATTTTCAAAATTAGAAACAAATATAATTTTGGATCTTGTTTGTTCAATCCGATGGAGCCCCATTTTCCCCCCAAATATTTATATATATAAATAAATAAATATATGTATATATATATATATATATATATATATATATATATATATATATATATATATATATATATCACCTGTCCTTGGCACTCGTCGATTCATCACTAGGATAAAAGTACAGTAGATATGTGTTTCAGTAGATTCTATGAAACCTGGGTGAAGTATATAAGTCTACCCGCTGAGCTATGTATGTAAGTGAGGGTGAACCAGGTAATTATGATAAAAGTTATTATGGTAACTAAAGAGTCTGATTACAATTTGAAACAACCTTGAAATTATAAAGACAGAAACTAATAGTAAATAGAAAAGGTTATGTTAGCTAAAAACATTTGTAAGATCATCCAATAGGCATCAGGAGTAGAAGCCGAAAATACATCTTGAATCTCGCCTTAAACTCAATCCCTCACCCTTTTGCCAGTGGGGGGCCAGTTCCTCCATGCTATACTATTTAGAAAAAACATAGTATGATAATTTATTGATATCTATACATAAAAAAAATCCCTCAAAATCTATATTGATTAAAAAAGAAAGAAATCTTACCTAGACTAAAGCAGGAAGCAAAATGGTGAACGAGGTCGTTATTGAAGGAATTCACAATACAACTCATACTATAAGCAATGAAGAGGGACAGTACATGGCATAGCTGATGTGTGCCACCGTTCGCCCTAAGCTTAGGGACTAGTTGGTAACAAATTATGCATAATGTCAGAAAAAAAAGAGAGATGACTTTACAAGTCAGGAGTACAGGAAGGCGTACGCTCTTCCACGAGAGAGGTTCAGCGCCGCAGAAGTAAACACTCGTTCTCCGATGTTCTTCTCGGAAGTTTACGTCCACACAATATTCAAAAGAAGAGTAATTTCTATATTCAGTTGACAGTTGCCCCTCACTGTCTATGCTGATTTCCTTGTCGTACTTTGTGGGACGCTTGCAGGCTGGAGGAGGACCCGTTACAATAGTGTACGAGGATGAATGAGCTACATCAAGAGGACTGAATGTGGAGTTGGAATCAGGCGAGCATTTTCTTTTACTGCTGTTATATGAGGACCCATCATCACAGCATCTACGCATACACGGGCCATCTCCACAGGCCTTGTCATGTCTCTCCTTGCGAGACATGTAGCAAAAGCTTACAAAATATTGCACGGTGCCATCACTTTCCTCGATGCCATCAGTGCAGTAATCAGGACAGAAGTAAGTTCTATCAAAAGGACCAAGCTCATTAGGTTTCCAAGTGAGGGATAAACCATTGGCTAACAATAGCAAATGTGTGCCATTATTACCAAGAGGAACTGTTACCATGGGATCAGACTGGCATTTTAAATTGAGATGATAGTTCTGTATATTTGTCCATTCAACAGGCTCTGTGGAATGAGGTATACTAATAACTGGAGGTTTTAGTACACTTGGAGTCCTAGCAGTTTGACATTCACCTTCTTTCATGGCTTTTCCAAAAGAGCAGCACCTAGGAACAGATGGTATAGGTATACATGCTCTAAGCGTCCATGTCAGGTAATGTTGGTTATCCAGGTGGTGAGTGACACAGTACTTGGAAATGCGTTGCCCCTCCAGTTCACCAGCATTCTTTAGAAGGACAACATCACCCTTATCAAGTCTGAGATGAAACTGTCCTCTGCTGAAGTTCCGGGTTAGGTAGTAAGTTGGGTCGCAGTTCACGTTCTCTGTTTTTACCATGTAGTTCTTCACATTTTCCTATTAAAAGGAAAAACATATGAACAATGACAACTAAAATTTGCTAAATCAAATCAAATCCGAAATGTGTTAATTAACTTCCTTCTGAGTTATTACGAAACACAGACTGAGATCCATCCTTGTAATAAATTCTAATATATATTTTCAATGAAAAAAAAAGGTTTGAGGGCTTCAGCTGGTCTGGTGTAATTCAAAATATTTCTAATGGAAAAAAATACAACAATGTAAAAATGAAGGTAAGGATTTGTGCATAGAGTAGCCAAGACGAAAATACTACATTACTTCATAGTTCGTTTCTTTCTCTTTCTTGCAACATTTATGAAATGTTTAAAACGTGTTTTTAAAAATCATCAAATATTCTTTTCAAGTGGATGCTTTTAAGTACTCTTATTACTTTAAAAATCTAAATTTTTGCCTCTATTCTTCCATTTCCTTATCTTACAACTGACTAGAATGGCTCAGAAATACAAGGATCTCTGTGTTCCTTAAAAAAGTTGGAAAATTTTTGTCTAAAACTGCTACGCCCTTTCAATTCATAAGCTTTAGCAGTAATGAAAGCCCTTTAAAGACAGAGAACAGATGAATCTTGTTAGAACACTTGAAGACCGAAATTAAAAGAAGGATAAGCAAGGAATGAAGAGTTTTTGGCAAACAATATAAGATTATGAAAAGTAAAATACCACATTATCTAAAACTATCAATGAATTAAATCTGTCAAGACTCATTATCATCTGATTAAATACTTTTCCTTTTAGAGAAATTGGCATTTTACATTTCATAATCTCATTTCATTTACCAAAAGCTTATGCTGCTTTTAACTTTGGTGTTATGTCCCGGGAAAACACTATGTAAATTCATTAACAATCTCTAGAGGTTAGTCCATAACCCTTATATGGTATCTCTGCATTTTCGCTGAATATTATCTTTGCTTTACTCATATTCATTTTAAGTCCTACATTTCTGCTTTCTCCATTCAAATCTTATATCACCTTTTGCAATTACCCCCGTAATTCACTAAACACAATTATCTCATCTGCAAATCTCAAGTTGTTAAGGTATTCCCCATTAATATTAATTCTTACATTTTCCCAATCTAAATTTTTTAAAATTTCTAGGCATGCTATCAATAATTTGGGAGAGATGGGTTCTCCCTTTCTAACTCCTTTCTTACTAGGAATTTTCTCATTATCTTTAAGTAGTTTTAAGATTGCTGTATAGGTATCTTCAAGTATTCTAACCTAAGATTCATCTATTCCTTGTCTTTGAAAGATTTTCGTTACTGCTGAAGTTTTGACAGAAATGCCATACACAAATGCCATACATAGTGGTTTATAATACTATTTTGATTTTTCCACTAGCTAGTTAATTACATGAATAATGTTTCATTATTCCTATTGACAATTATTTCTTATATCATTATTGTATAGCATTGCACAGAAAATCCCCTGCAATTTTTATCACGCCATATCTTTTGCTGATAATATTTTCATTTGATTCTTCCTTTCTTTAGTGTTTCTTCAATTGATCTGAATGTGTTTA
>NC_090731.1:17661543-17689043 GCF_036898095.1 Palaemon carinicauda | reverse complement strand
GGGTCAAGTTGATGAAATAACCTTTTAGCGATATCCGAAATTAATGACCTCGTATCTAGACTCCACGTCAATTTTCTTTATTATTATTATTATTATTATTATTATTATTATTATTATTATTATTATTATTATTATTCTGGTAATAGTAACAGTTGAGATATTTTTCCATACTTCGTTAAAATAATACCATTGATTTTTTAGCATTACCTTTAATAGGTAGGTCCGAGGAATATTTCAAAAACGAGAGAGAGAGAGAGAGAGAGAGAGAGAGAGAGAGAGAGAGAGAGAGAGAGAGAGAGAGAGAGAGAGAGAGAGAGAGGATAACAATGGCAAAAAAACTAGCAATATGAAACATACAATGGCAAGCTTAAACAGGTTATGAGAGAGAGAGAGAGAGAGAGAGAGAGAGAGAGAGAGAGAGAGAGAGAGAGTGGCAAAAAAACTAACAATATGAAACATACAATGGCAAGCTTAAACAGGTTATGAGAGAGAGAGAGAGGATAACAATGGCATAAAAACTAACAATATGAAACCTACAATGGCAAGCTTAAACAGGTTATGAGAGAGAGAGAGAGAGAGAGAGAGAGAGAGAGAGAGAGAGAGAGAGAGAGATTTTAGCCTCTGTTTAGATTAACTCTATTCCAAGAAAGTCGTAAAGGAAGAAGGATAGAGATGGCGTAGCATACATCATTTCCAACGAGATAAATTTCATTGCAGGATAAAAGTGTCCGTCTGTGGAGAGACCAAAAAGCAATTCTTTCTGCAAGATGGATTTTATTTGCCTAAAGGAAATACTTAATGACTGAGAGCGTTTGCATCTGATAATTTATTTTCTTTTTCTCTCTTTTGTTTCTCGAAATTTGGAATTTAGAACATCTATAGCATATTGAGAATTCCTTCCCTTGACTGAATATCTTAATTTCTTTTACTTAATTACATTGTAAGTAATTATAGGGAACGGTAAAAATGTGGGTCAAATACATAGACTTTCAGAAGGAGAAAGGAGAGAGAAGATTAATGAGGGTAGATATGAGAGAAAGGAGAGAGGAGATTGAAGAGGGTAGATATGAGAGAAAGGAGAGAGGAGATTGAAGAGGGTAGATATGAGAGAAAAGAGAAAGGAGATTGAATAGGGTAAATATGAGAGAAAGTAGAAGATTAATGAGGGTAGATATGAGAGAAAGGAGAGAGGAGATTGAAGAGGGTAGATATAAGAGAAAGGAGAAGATTAAAGAGGGTATATATGACAGTAAGGGGAGAGAAGATGGAAGAGGGTAGATATGAGAGAAAGGAGAGAGGAGATTGAAGAGAAGATATGGGAGAAAGGAGAGAGAAGATTGAAGAGGGTAGATATATGAGAAAGGGGAGAGAAGATTGAAGAGGGTAGATATGAGAGAAAGGAGAGAGGAGATTGACGAGGGTAGATATAAGAGAAAGGAGAAGATTAAAGAGGGTATATATGAGAGAAAGGGGAGAGAAGATGGAAGAGGGTAGATATGAGAGAAAGGAGAGAGGATATTGAAGAATAGATATGAGAGAAAGGAGAGAAGAGATTGAAGAGGGTAGATATGAGAGAAAGGAGAGAGGAGATTGAAGAGGGTAGACATGAGAGAAAGGAGAGAGGAGATTGAAGAGGGTCGATATGAAAGAAGCGAGAGAGGAGAATGAAGAGGGTAGATATGGGAGACAGGAGAGAGGAGATTGAAGAGGGTAGATATGAGAGAAAGGAGAGAGGAGAATGAAGAGGGTAGATATGAGAGAAAGGAGAGAGGAGATTGAAGAGGGTAGATATGAGAGAAAGGAGAGAGGAGAATGAAGAGGGTTGATATGAGACAAAGGAGAGAGGAGAATGAAGAGGGTAGATAAGAGAGAAAGGAGAGAGGAGAGTGAATTGGGTCGATATGAGAGAAAGGAGAGAGGAGATTGAAGAGGGTAGATATGAGAGAAAGGAGAGAGGAGATTGAAGAGTAGATATGAGAGAAAGGAAAGAGGAGATTGAAGAGGGTAGATATGAGAGAAAGGAGAGAGGAGAATGAAGAGGGCCGATATGAGAGAAAGGAGAGAGGAGATTGAAGAGGGTAGATATAAGAGAAAGGAGATTAAAGAGGGTATATATGACAGTAAGGGGAGAGAAGATGGAAGAGGGTAGATATGAGAGAAAGGAGAGAGGAGATTGAAGAGAAGATATGGGAGAAAGGAGAGAGAAGATTGAAGAGGGTAGATATATGAGAAAGGGGAGAGAAGATTGAAGAGGGTAGATATGAGAGAAAGGAGAGAGGAGATTGACGAGGGTAGATATAAGAGAAAGGAGAAGATTAAAGAGGGTATATATGAGAGAAAGGGGAGAGAAGATGGAAGAGGGTAGATATGAGAGAAAGGAGAGAGGATATTGAAGAATAGATATGAGAGAAAGGAGAGAAGAGATTGAAGAGGGTAGATATGAGAGAAAGGAGAGAGGAGATTGAAGAGGGTAGACATGAGAGAAAGGAGAGAGGAGATTGAAGAGGGTCGATATGAAAGAAGGGAGAGAGGAGAATGAAGAGGGTAGATATGGGAGACAGGAGAGAGGAGATTGAAGAGGGTAGATATGAGAGAAAGGAGAGAGGAGAATGAAGAGGGTAGATATGAGAGAAAGGAGAGAGGAGATTGAAGAGGGTAGATATGAGAGAAAGGAGAGAGGAGAATGAAGAGGGTTGATATGAGACAAAGGAGAGAGGAGAATGAAGAGGGTAGATATGAGAGAAAGGAGAGAGGAGAGTGAATTGGGTCGATATGAGAGAAAGGAGAGAGGAGATTGAAGAGGGTAGATATGAGAGAAAGGAGAGAGGAGATTGAAGAGTAGATATGAGAGAAAGGAAAGAGGAGATTGAAGAGGGTAGATATGAGAGAAAGGAGAGAGGAGAATGAAGAGGGCCGATATGAGAGAAAGGAGAGAGGAGATTGAAGAGGGTAAATATGAGAAAAAGGAGAGAGGAGATTGAAGAGGGTCGATATGAGAGAAAGGAGAGAGGAGAATGAAGAGGGTTGATATGAGAGAAAGGAGAGAGGAGAATGAAGAGGTAGATATGAGAGAAAGGAGAGAGGAGAATGAAGAGGGTCGATATGAGAGAAAGGAGAGAGGAGATTGAAGAGGGTAAATATGAGAGAAAGGAGAGAGGAGATTGAAGAGTAGATATGAGAGAAAGGAAAGAGGAGATTGAAGAGGGTAGATATGAGAGAAAGGAGAGAGGAGAATGAAGAGGGTCGATATGAGGGAAAGGAGAGAGGAGATTGAAGAGGGTCGATATGAGAGAAAGGAGAGAGGAGATAGAAGAGGGTAGATATGAGAGAAAGGAGAGAGCAGAAGGAAGAGGGTCGATATGAGAGAAAGGAGAGAGGAGAATGAAGAGGGTCGATATGAGAGAAAGGAGAGAGGAGAATGAAGAGGGTCGATATGAGAGAAAGGGGAGAGGAGATAGAAGAGGGTAGATATGAGAGAAAGGAGAGAGCAGAAGGAAGAGGGTCGATATGAGAGAAAGGAGAGAGGAGAATGAAGAGGGTCGATATGAGAGAAAGGAGAGAGGAGAATGAAGAGGGTCGATATGAGAGAAAGGGGAGAGGAGATAGAAGAGGGTAGATATGGGAGAAAGGAGAGAGGAGATTGAAGAGGGTAGATATGAGAGAAAGGAGAGAGGAGAATGAAGAGGGTCGATATGAGAGAAAGGAGAAAGGAGATTGAAGAGGGTCGATATGAGAGAAAGGAGAGAGGAGAATGAAGAGGGTTGATATGAGAGAAAGGAGAGAGGAGAATGAAGAGGTAGATATGAGAGAAAGGAGAGAGGAGAATGAAGAGGGTCGATATGAGAGAAAGGAGAGAGGAGATTGAAGAGGGTAAATATGAGAGAAATGAGAGAGGAGATTGAAGAGTAGATATGAGAGAAAGGAAAGAGGAGATTGAAGAGGGTAGATATGAGAGAAAGGAGAGAGGAGAATGAAGAGGGTCGATATGAGGGAAAGGAGAGAGGAGATTGAAGAGGGTAAATATGAGAGAAAGGAGAGAGGAGATTGGAGAGGGTAGATATGAGAGAAAGGAGAGAGGAGATTGAAGAGGGTAGATATCAGAAAAAGGAGAGAGAAGATTAATGAGGTAGATATGAGAGAAAGGAGAGATGAGATTGAAGAGGTTAGATAGAGAAAGAAGAGAGAAGATTGAAGAGGGTAGATAGAGAAAGAAGATTGAAGATGGTAGATATTTGAGAAAGGAGAGAGAAGATAGAAGCTGGTCGATATGAAAGAAAGGAGAGAGACGATTGAAACGGGTCAATATGAGAGAAAGGAGAGAGAAGATTGAAGAGGTTAGATAGCAGAGAAAGTAAGGCTACTGAATGAAGAAATCTGGAGAAGATCTGATATGACCAATGTCACAGAGAAGATTAGAGATGTAAGGATGAAGAAGATCAGACTCATAATTAAGGAGGAACACAGGGAGAGGATAAAATGCGCTTGGGAGGAAATTGTCATTGGATAAGGTTGGAAGAGAGATGGATAAGTTAAAGCTGAAGGAGGATAAGGAAGATCTGATCATGAGGAGGCGAAGGGATATTACTATATATATATATATATATATATATATATATATATATATATATATATATATATATATACATTATATATACACATATTTATAAATTTATATATATATATATATATATATATATATATATATATATATATATATATATATATATCTTGGAAGTACAGGGTGGTTTTAGAAGAGGTAGGGGTTGTATGAATCAGATTTTTACAGTTAGGCAGATATGCGAGAAATATTTAGCAAAAGGTAAGGAGGTGTATGTTGCGTTTATGGATCTGGAGAAAGCATATGATAGAGTTGATAGGGAAGCAATGTGGAATGTGATGAGGTTATATGGAGTTGGTGGAAGGTTGTTGCAAGCAGTGAAAAGTTTCTACAAAGGTAGTAAAGCATGTGTTAGAATAGGAAATGAAGTGAGTGATTGGTTTCCGGTGAGAGTGGGGCTGACACAGGGATGTGTGATGTCGCCGTGGTTGTTTAACTTGTATGTTGATGGAGTGGTGAGAGAGGTGAATGCTCGAGTGCTTGGACGAGGATTAAAACTGGTAGGAGAGAATGACCATGAATGGGAGGTAAATCAGTTGTTGTTTGCGGATGATACTGTACTGGTAGCAGACACAGAAGAGAAGCTTGACCGACTAGTGACAGAATTTGGAAGGGTGTGTGAGAGAAGGAAGTTGAGAGTTAATGTGGGTAACAGTAAGGTTATGAGATGTACGAGAAGGGAAGGTGGTGCAAGGTTGAATGTCATGTTGCATGGAGAGTTACTTGAGGAGGTGGATCAGTTTAAGTACTTGGGGTCTATTGTTGCAGCAAATGGTGGAGTGGAAGCAGATGTACGCCAGAGAGTGAATGAAGGTTGCAAAGTGTTGGGGCAGTTAAGGGAGTAGTAAAAAATAGAGGGTTGGGCATGAATGTAAAGAGAGTTCTATATGAGAAAGTGATTGTACCAACTGTGATGTATGGATCGGAGTTGTGGGGAATGAAAGTGATGGAGAGACAGAAATTGAATGTGTTTGAGATGAAGTGTCTAAGGAGTATGGCTGGTGTATCTCGAGTAGATAGGGTTAGGAACGAAGTGGTGAGGGAGAGAATGGGTGTAAGAAATGAGTTAGCGGCTAGAGTGGATATGAATGTGTTGAGGTGGTTGGCCATGTTGAGAGAATGGAAAATGGTTGTCTGCTAAAGAAGGTGATGAATGCAAGAGTTGATGGGAGAAGTACAAGAGGAAGGCCAAGGTTTGGGTGGATGGATGGTGTGAAGAAAGCTCTGGGTGATAGGAGGATAGATGTGAGAGAGGCAAGAGAGCGTGCTAGAAATAGGAATGAATGGCGAGCGATTGTGACGCAGTTCCAGTAGGCCCTGCTGCTTCCTCCGGTGCCTTAGATGACCGCGGAGGTAGCAGCAGTAGAGGACTCAGCATTATGAAGCTTCATCTGTGGTGGATAATGTGGGAGGTTGGGCTGTGGCACCCTAGCAGTACCAGCTGAACTCGGTTGAGTCCCTGGTTAGGCTGAAGGAACGTAGAGAGTAGAGGTCCCCTTTTTGTTTTGTTTCATTGTTGGTGTCGGCTACCCCCCAAAATTGGGGGAAGTGCCTTGGTATATGTATGTATGTATGTATATATATATATATATATATATATATATATATATATATATATATATATATATATATATATATATATATGTATATATACACATGTATATGTATATATGCATATGTTTCGCATTTGCATATATTTTTATATACATCTATCTATCTATCTATCTATATCTATCCATATATATGTTTGTATATATATATATATATATATATATATATATATATATACTCTATATATGTATAGAGTATATATACGTATGAATATATATGTGAGAATATATATGTATCTAATGATATATAAGTATATACACAACTATATATATATATATATATATATATATATATATATGTATATAGATAGATAGGTAGATAAATATATATATATATATATATATATATATATATATATATATAAGTATGACCTGTGCAGACGGATAATGAGACGTCGGCATATGGGGTTTTCTTCATTTATTATAAAAGATTTGTTCGTAAGTACACATGGCACAATCTACCCTCTCAGGTGAGGGACTTATGAACTCGAGTGCTCATCGGCAACTAACTACTGCCTTCGTTATCAAAATGCAACCATTGCAAAACATGCAGACACATACGTTTTTGTGGAATACTCATGAATATTGAGTTCACATACCTTGATATACAAGATATATACATACACAAATTAGGACATTACTCCCCCCCCCCAGCTCTTGATTCCAGGAGGAGGTACGCACTCGCTCTCACTAGTCAATGATATATGGAGAACACTCCAACCCGGAATAGTCATGGCATGTACTAAATAGAAATGCAACATAGAATATATATGTATGTATAGAAATCACCTCCCCCCCCAAAAAAAAAATCTTCCACAAAAAACAAAAAATGAAATATTGCATGTAAAAATGTACACAAAACAATATAAATAATTCCACTCATTTCTTCTTAAGGCCTCTGCAACCAAAACACAGAATGCCCAAAGTGATAAAAAACTCATAAACATCAGGTCTACAGTATATAACCTCATCAATAACCTCCATCTGGTTGAGGGCAATACGGGCCTCTTGGGCGGGACAGGGGTAGGAATAGATATTCCTTCATCCCTCGATTTTACTTGTCCGGGTTTACGGCACAATTTCGCAACACAACTCACTACCACCGTTTCAGAATTTATTTAAATCACTACTACACTTGCACTTGCAACTTTCAACCGATGGTCGCTAGCCGTTTTCCCGAGAAAATCATTCATCTTCCCACCCTTCACTTATAACATTAAGCATAAGGTATTCACATCTACACATTCTCCAACACTGCCTATCCTCAAGGCTGAACATTAATCCTGCAACCACTTGCCATTGGGGAACCGCCCCGGCCCCAGCAACCAGGAATCATATAAATACATGAATAATACAGCATCCGCCTGACGGATCTCACTTGACCTATTTAACCTCTGATTGTTTTTAGGTTCACTCAACAATATTATACGTATTTCCACATTCAGCAAAATTACCACAACATTTTACGTATATATTTAGCATCAACACGACATTAGCCTCAACCCGACATTGTTATCACGTATGCAGGGGTAAGGAGGAACACTTTTGAAAACTACTTCTTCAGGTACCACATGTACAGTATATGTGCCTGATGATGTTCAGACACTGCGTCATTAACAATGCTTTGTATCACAACTGTTAGACTTAACCATCTTTACTCGGTAAGGACCCAAATACGCTGGCTCTAGTTTGTGCAACTGTTAGACTTTACCATCTTTACTCGGTAAGGACCCAAATACGCTGGCTCTAGTTTGTGCAGCTGTTAGACTTTACCATCTTTACTCAGTAAGGACCCAAATACGCTGGCTCTAGTTTGTGCAACTGTTAGGCTTAACCATCTTTACTTGGTAAGGACTCAAATACGCTGGCTCTAGTTTGTGTTTCCTAAGTTGTAATCGTTTCAAATACACACGATCGCCCACAAATACTTTTACCGTTGCGGTTTTGAACCGACTATCATACTTTGAGCTGTGATTTTCATTAGCTCTTTTCAAAAACCTTTCAGTTGTGTTCATCACTCTCCTCAGTAAATTTAATGAATATACACAGTAGTGCTCAGATGAATAATTTGGCAATTCTTGCGAATTAATGAGAACGGTATATGGTAACACAGGATCCTGTCCATACACTAAAAAGAAAGGCGTGTCCCTGAGTGAAGCATTATATGCAATGTTCAAAGCTAGCTCAGCTGTAGGAAGCATGGCGTGCTAATGAAGGGGGTCATTAGCCACTAAGTAACACAAAATTCGCACTATTTCCCTATTATGCGACTCTACTAAGCCATTTGCTGAAGGCCTATATGCGGTCACTGAAAAATGTTCAGTTTTCATCAAGTCCGTGACTGATTTCCCCACCTTATTTATAAACTTGAGACCATTATCACATATCAAAATTTTTGGGCAACCAAACCTAGTAATGAAAGAGCACAGCGCCTGGGCTAATGAATTTGCAGATTTATCCAACATTTCATAAGTATGAACGTATCGAGTAAATGCATCCACAAATACACATATATACTTATGTTGTGTTAACCCAGTAGGAAATGGTCCTACTACATCCATATGCACTCTATAGAATAGAATGGGGACTATCAGCCACTTTCTGGCTTCTGGTACAGTGTTTTAATGTTCTTTGAAACAGTTACAAGCAGGACAACCTTTTATATAATTTTCTATAGACTTTTTCATTCCTAACCAAAAGAAGGATTCACGTGCTCTCCTTAATGTTCTATCAATCCCTAAATGCCCTGCATACGGACTTACATGTACAATGTGGATGGCTCGTATAATTAAAGAGGGAGGAAGAACTACCCGTGCACAGAATTCCCCTCCCCTCTTCTCGTATGCACAAAATTCCCCTAAGCACAATATAAGACATCATTTTCTATAAAAATTTTCTCACGAGGCACATTCAGAAATGACGCATAACTCTCCGATTCCCCTTTAATCCCTGCTCGCACTCTTTCCATCCATTCCTCTTTTTTCTGTCCCTCTCAGACTTCTTTTATGTCCCAACCTCCCAAGTCAATCAAACCTGCATCATCAGGGCATTCATTCTGGACACCCTTGGTCATGTCCTCTGTCATCCTCATATATTCATCTCTCTCTCTCTCTCTCTCTCTCTCCTGATTCGGCTCTCTTTCTCTCTCTCCCTCCCGAGTCGACTCTCTCTCTCTCTCTCTCTCTTTCTCTCTCTCTCTCTCTCTCTCTCCCCCGTATACTTTATGTGCATCCTGAGAACTCTCATCCCGTTCTCTATTTTCTCTAGTATGATGGGGGTCTTCACTATTTTGATTACGTTCTTCGTTCCTCTTTTGTACCCTAGTTGTTACTCCTATTACAGTACTGCACTTCAAGAGAGAGCATCAGCTACCTTGTTACCCTTAGCTTCTAAGTGGTGAAAACCCTTTATGTTAAACTCGAACAATCTCTCAATCCATCTCGCTTGACGAGAGGTCAAATCAATTTCATTATACAAATCACGTAAAGGGCGATGATCGCTTTGCAACTCAATCGACTGACCTATTAAAAAGAACCGATGCCTCTCTAGAGCCCAAAGAATAGCCAAAGCCTCTCGATCGAATGTACTATAATTCTTTTCTGCCCCTTTTAATGCCCGGGAAGCAAAGCAAATGGGTCTCTCTCTGCCTTTAACATCTCGTTGAGACACTACGCCAGCAATAGCTACGCTACTCGCATCTGTTGTCACTAAACACGGGCGATCAAATCTAGGATATGCGAGTAATTCATTACTAGTTAAGGCAGCTTTCAAATGGTTAAAGGCCCTTTCTTCTTCTTCTCCCCAATTTATTACGTTTTGCTTCTTTAAAGCATCTAAGGGTCTCGCTATCTCTCCAAAACCTCTTATGAATTTACGGTAATACCCAACGAGCCCAAGGAACCCAGCTACTTCCTTAGAGTTACGTGGTCTGGGGAAATCTGTAATAGCCGCTACTTTACTGGGGCAGGGTTGGATACCTTCTGGGGTATATATATATATATATATATATATATATATATATATATATATATATAAATCTGTGTGTGTAAAACATAACTCGCAGTTAATTCGGTTTCTCAAATTTTCCGTCGAAATCCTAATTGAGTCTCGTATCTTTTATCAGGCGTTGATAACATTAATTAACTTCGCTTGGGTTTTGTTCCTTCTGTGGCCATTCCGATTTAAGGACCATTTCATAATCTCCAATTTATTTCTTTGTAGCAAATGCTTTATTAATATGGCTTTCGTTTGATTATAAAGGTTGTCCTCGAAGATAGAAATTAAATTAGTTCCAGTATCAGTGTAGAATTTTGTTTAACTCGTGATTAAACCTTAGATAATGGTTTCATCATCATCATCATCATCATCATCATCATCATCTCCTCTTACGCCTATTGACGCATAGTGCCTCAAGAGGATTCATTGGCTAGATACATCAAAGGATAGCCAGTTCCTTGTGATGCGCAATGCCTATCTAACTAGGGCAAGTGACCCCTGCCTGTCCATACTAATTCCAGTAGGACCATCCGCCAAGGCATTATATGGTTTACGCCACATATTTTTGATGTCCCATTTAAGTGGTGCAGTGAGTTTCTCATTGAATTATATAACCACAATAATGACAATAACAGAAATGACCAAAGGAGACGTAACGTTACGCATATATATATATGTATGTATATATATATATATATATATATATATATATATATATATATATATATATATATATATATATATTTATATATATATGTCTCAGTAAATGTTAATCCTTTATCTGATATTCGATAAAAAGATACGTTTCTTTCAAAGCTTATGAGATTAAAGTTACTTTTGTACAGAGAACCTAGAATAATTTTAAGAAATAATTGATTTGCTTGACCGGAAACAATGATATATGCATTTAATTCTTCCACTGATAATATTGAAAAATAAAAAACCGTGAATGTCAAACGTACCTTTAGGCTTTTTACAGTGCGATTATTGAACATCCTTGTATAATGTTCTCTAATTATTTTGTTAGCAGGATATTGCTGCAGGATAATAAAGAATTGAAAATGCAAGTAGAGAACATTTTGGTTTTGTGCTAAACTGTTTTATGACGATGAAGAAAGTGTGATGAAAAAATTTGCTTTCAGATAATTCAAATATGTTTTAGTTTGCTATCAAGACTTTTTAATTAAATAAAAGCTTAAGTTATTGTTCGTTACTTTATAACAAATATTCAGTCTATTTTTCAAGAGGTATTGATATGTAAAAGAGATCTCAAGTTTTCATGCGAGTATTGTAACTATTTTCACTGATATCATATTTCAATTGAAACACGATTAAGATGAATTGAATTTTAAAAGTTAAGAAACTTCTTTTATTCGTTCTCAACTCAAACTCAATTATACAATTAGCTTTTCTTTTTGTGTATTTGTATGGAAAGAAGTTAAGGTAGGTGTAACATCTTGACCTAAGCATAAAACTATTACCTACATATTTCTATATTTTCAATGACCTTAATATAATTACAAGGATTTACATACACACACATACATACATACACACACACACACACACACATATATATATATATATATATATATATATATATATATATATATATATATATATATATATATAACTTGTAATACATGCATATATATCTGTGTAATACATACATGTATATATATATATATATATATATATATATATATATATATATATATATATATATATATATATATATATATATATATACATATGTAATACATACATACATATATATATATATATATATATATATATATATATATATATATATACTGTATATGTGTGTGTTTGTGTGCATATATGATGTATACGTATACAGTATACGTGTGGCCTTGGCACTTTAGTAACATAATAGACACGAATTTGCGACCTCTAATCTAGTTCAAGTATCTCTCTCTCTCTCTCTCTCTCTCTCTCTCTCTCTCTCTCTCTCTCTCTCTCTCTCTCTCTCTCTCTCTCTCTCTCTCTTTTTTTTTCCTGGGACATCTGTCACCGCCATTCATATCCACCAATCTTTTCATCCCCAAAACACGGGTGGTCGGTCAAAACGACATTATATTTCCTCTTATGGTATTCCCCTTTTCTTATCAAACTCAGAGAACATCAGGATAATTTTCTGTAAGTCAGAGTTTTCATAGATAATGAATCTGACTTCGATGATTCAGGTTCAGTGGAAGAGGTGTTCTCTTCTCCTCCGTCTGCTGCTGCTGTTGCTGCTTTTCTTCTAAAGCAACGAAGAGCGGCCGAGCATCTCCTGGCTAACCTGAAGGGCAAAGGAAACCGTTTCTTTATAAGCTTTCGTTTGTTGCTGTTTGCCATGATGATGATGAATATGAAGAGGCCCTGAAGAGCGTTTAGGATATCGGTGGGTGCCCTGAAAATTGGAATAAAAAGAAGGATTAGCTTCAGACGAAAAGAATCTGTGATCAGTTAATGAACATATTTTAAACAAATGACTAAATTTGGAGAAATTGATTTGTAGTCTATTATGGTATTATTACCTAAACTTAAATGGTCCGGCTTTATTAATGTTATTATTTGAGAAACATTTCTAACTCTTACATTTGTAGATAGTAATCGTTTCTTAATTTTACCTGCAAATAAAACAGAAAGGCAGTAAAGCAGACTAAGAAGAAAAGGTAATAAAGATATTTGAAAGGTAGAAAGATTAATAAAGAGGAGATTGGTAATAGACTTCAGAAAAGGAAAACGAATAGTCTGAAGATTAGCTCTGTGGATTCTGTGACAGACGTTCATTGTATAATATAATATAATAAATATAATACAATATAATATAATGTGACTTTTATTTCTTATCATTTTATTTTTTTTTTATTTACTATAGGTGCTTTATGCATTGTTCGAATGCTAATTCAACATTCTTGTATTAGTAATTACACTTACTCACAGGGCAGACCTTTCGCAGGTAAATTTTATTATGAAATTTCATCTGTATCTTGATACCACAAAGAGATTTTGAAATTATATTCACTTGCGTTACGAAGTCTTATAATTATCTAAAAACAATAAGTAAAACTAAATGTCATTTCATACCAGATTTCCTCCGGAGGAATTATAGATGACAGGAACTCAGTGGCCCAACAGAACACAGAAATGGCAAAAAGCTTCAGCTTCTGGTGAAAACTGAAAAGGAGAACAGTGAAGATTAATTTTTTTGCAGCTTCTAGCTTTTCATTATATTGAAAACAAAAGAATTTGTCATGTAATATTCGGTAATATTTCGGTAGAGTCCCACCCAGCGCCATTACCGCTTGCCAGTACATAGAGGCTTGATGATTTTTTTTTTTTTTTTTTTTTTTCCGAGAGCGAAGCCAGCGCACGGCGGAGCGAAAACTATTAGACTCTATAGAAATATTACCGAAATCTGATGGCTGTTGTTTTGCTCGCAGGGAAGGGGGAAAAAAATCGAGCCAATCTGTGCTGAAGAGCGGTAATAGCGCTCGGTGAACTCTACCGAAATTTTACCAAATATATTTGCGCTGGGTGGGATTCTACCGAAATTTTACCAAATATACTCGTGCGCTGGGCGAGAGACAACCGAAATATTACCAACCATACTCATGATAAAATCCTTCATGTGTTTCTTACTCTTTGACGCAATCCACCATATCCCTGGATGATCTTCCGATGGCATTCAGTTCCTTCGTGGCCTCTTTCGAATTTCGAAGGATTTTCTTAGTGTCGATGAAGGTGAGGATGAGTAAGAGGGCGTTGCAAAAGAACAGCCCACCAATTGGACAGAAGAAGTAGACCAAACCACTGGCTTGTTCTAATGGACGAGAATGAACAAATTATTACTATTATTATTATTATTATTATTATTATTATTATTATTATTATTATTATTATTATTACAAGCTAGGATAAAAACATAATTTGAAAAGCGAGATTCTAAAACCCCAAGGGCTCCAGCAGGGAAAAATAGCCCAGTAAGAAAACAAGGTAATAAATAAACTACAAGGTAGGTAATGAATAATCAAAATAAGATGTAGTAAGAAAAGTAACCCCATTAGCTAAGGTATTTCATATATTAGCTATGAAAACTTTAGAAAACTCTTTTCTGTTTAGAGTTCAATCGGTTTCTTGTAAAAATCCCTTAATCTCCTTCTCTCTATTTCGAATAAATATCTAAAAATTTAAAAACCTAAAAATTTAAGAATTTAAAAATTTAAAATTTAAAAAATTAAAAAATCTAAAAATTTTAAAACCTAAAAATTTGAAAATTTGCCAAAATAAAAATCATAAAAATCATGGAAGAAACATTGCTACGAATTTACCGTTTTAAAACCAGATATATTGACATAAAGGACTGATATTACGGTTGCCAACCGTAAAAGATGAAAACAAAGTAGGGTAAAATAACGGTCGCCTCTATTTTACTGAAATAAGGCTGAAAACCGGATATTTTTACAGAGAATTTCCGATTGAAATTACGGTTTTTTTAACAGTGTAAATCATGGAAACTACTAATGCTAAGCTGTGATGTAATACTTTTATTGATTAATGAGCACCATGTCAAGTAATGGTACCCTTAAAACTCCTCATAAACGAGAGGATCCTTTATACTTTACTCAATTTTTTTTAATGAGGCGCATTTGCACTAACTTGCAGCGGTGCCCTTTTACTTCGGAAAAGTTTCCTGCTATCTGATTGGTTAGAATTATCTTGCCCAACCAATCAGTGATCAGGAAACTTTTCCGAGCTAAAAGGGCACCCATGCGAGTCGGTGCAAAACTGCGTCTCAAAAAATCTTGAAAACATTATATATATATATATATATATATATATATATATGTATATATATATATGTATATATATATATATATATATATATATATTAATTAATTAAAAGTGCTCTTAATCATTTTATCTACCATAATCTTATAATAAATATCTACCTCCTTAAATTTTAATACCATTATGCCATAATTAACAGCTTATGGAATGTAACTAGCTCTAGGGTTTTCAGTGCGAGTAACATTTCTTATATCCAAAATAAACATTGAACCACATTAAATTAATCGCATCTTTAATTTTGATAAACGTTTTCCTAGGATCTACGTATTCTGGGCTCAATTAGCAAAAATAAAAAAAGTTTGGAATATACTATTATATATGCACTATTATATATTATACTTATATATATGATGTATATATATTTACATACATACATACATATATATATACATATATATATTTATATATATATATATATATATATATGATGTATATATATTTACATACATATATATATATATATATATATATATATATATATATATATATATATATGTATATATATATATATGCATATATATGTATATACACACATATATATATATATACTGTATATATATATATATATATATATATATATATATATATATATATATATACACAGTCGCGGCATAAATGATTTGCCGCTTGCATACACGGCAAATCATTAACGATCAAATTTGGTATATATGGTCTAAGTCGGTTAAAAAAAATCCTGAGCCGATAAATGACTAATTGGCATCTTAACCCTTCTACGCTCAGTGCGTGGGTGGATGCACAGTTCCGTTAGTATGTTATTGGTGCTGCTAGTGAAAGGATTGTCGAGTGTTCTCTGCATTCTTAAACCTGCTTTTCGACCGGTGCGCTTATTTTCAGTGTTGTGATCGCTATATATATCATGTCTATAGGTTATACATATATACATATATATATATATATATATATATATATATATATATATATATATATATATATATATATATATATATACAGTATATATATATAAGTCTAATTTCAGTAAAAAAATAAAAAACAATCTGATTCTATTGCTGTTTTTTTTCTCATTGTTTTTTAATCATAATCAAAACTTACCTTTCATTTATTTATATTTTTGGACTGAAAAAAAGCACATTTCTTTATTAGCTAGATCAGGAATAAATCAAGTGTCCACATTGTAACATGTATCTTAGCAGTAAAACTTAGAAATCTAAAATAAACATGGAGGATGGACTCCTGATTGTAATAAGGAAATTATTCTTACCCTGAAACCAACACTTCTTGATTGCAATGTATGGCCTGATTTCGTCCCTGACTTCATGGGGGTTCACAAACTGCATCATGACGGTGACTGCACTAGAATAAAGAAATTATTTCATGAACATTTACTCTTTCTAAGAATGATTATTATTGTTATTAGACATTCCCTGTAAAAGCCTCTAAATTACACTATTTTCAGTACATGTCTTGTCAAAATGTTCACTTGGAGTACTTAATGGGTGAATCAAAATGTTGTTACACTGCTTGAACATTTGCCGGGGAGAACCTGAATTGGTGCGTCAAAATATTCACTTAAGTGCTTAAAAGGTGAACCAAAATGTTCATTTACACTGCTTGAACACTTCCCAGAGAGAAACTGAATGGTAGATGTGGTAATGTCCTGGCTTGGTGATTGCCAGACTGGGGTTTGAGTCCCGCTCAACCTTGTTAGTTCATTTGGTCGATGCAACCTCATCATCCTTGTGAACTAAGGATGTAGGGTTTGGGGCAGCCTATAGGTCTACCTGTTGAGTGTATATCCTTACGAGTGAAAAAGGAGAGTGACGCATAAGGTACTCTAGTATAGCTCATAGCAGATCCTGTTTCTATTAAGGATGCACCAAAATGTTCAGTTACACTTGCCGGAGGGAAACTGAACGGTAGAGAATACGATCCTTTTCAAATGTCGTATGGACTTAGGACGGATTAATGATTATAATTAATCTGATACAGAAAATTCCAAACCTTTTATTACTAAGAAAATTCCTCTTGACAAATCTTATTTTTTATAAGTTAAATTGACAATATTTATTGAAATTGATAAGTTTTAAGCAGATTTTTCGTTTTAATTAGTATGTTATTAAAACAAGCTGTAAGTTTATAATTAAAGAAACAATTTCATAATCATTCCAGTAAATTATCTATAATAAACTAATACGTTTAATATCAACAAATGATAGATTAAGAAAAATTACTTAAGCTATTATCAAATAAGGAGGCTATTGATTTATGAATACATATATATATATATATATATATATATATATATATATATATATATATATATATATATATACAAGTACATCAAAAAGAAAATTAAACTTGTAAAGTCTTCTAGAATTGCAAAATGTCTGAACTTCTACCCACAGTAAAAATTAAATATATTTAAAGAATAAGATTAATCTTCTGATAAGTACTGGTACAACATGAAGAAAATTTGATTAGTTAAGTCTTATACGATTACGAAAAGTCTGAAGTTATACCCACAGTCAAAATTAAATACATATGAAAACTTACCTTATACATAATGGTGCTCCCCAACCATATAACATGCAGAAAATTTCTGGGTATTTCTTTGAAGTCTGGTACTTTGTGAGCTTCCTGCAAATAAAAAACCTCGCTTTAATAGATAGTATAGTATAGAAGATGGTACTTTGTAAGTTCCCTTCAAAGGATAGCTACTGTATATTGTAATGGATATTCTAATGAAGAAAATAGCGATTTGTAAGTTTCCTACAAAGGAAAACTGTTACTAATCATTATTATTATTAATTGCTAAGCTACAGCCCTAGTTAGAAAAGCAGGATGCTATAAGCCCAGGGGCTCCAACAGGAAAAATAAAATATTTTAAGAAAAGTGACATTAAAATAAATATCTCCAATATAAACTACAAAAACTTTATCAAAACAAGAGGGAGTGAAATAAGATAGAATAGTATGCCCGAGTGTACCCTCAAGCAAGAGAACTCTAACCCAAGACAGTGGAAGACCTTGGTACAGAGGCTATGACACTATCCAAGACTAGATTATCAAGAATAGTAAAACACTGTATTGTGAAATCAATCACGCTTCACCAACAAAAAACATCAAGTGTTGATTTTGGGAGGCCCTTAACCACCTAGTTGCAATATGGGAAAACCAAAAAATTCTTCAAGATATATAAGTTCAAAGAGGTTGGACTGTAACTTAGCTGCTAGGAACTGGGAAAGGAGCTAGAGTAGAAAGATGAAAAGCTAGTCCAGCTAGTGGCCGAAGGAACACTGCAGTATCCACGAAGATATAAAATCCAATGCTTCAAACTACTGGTAATTTGTGACTGATCAAATTGTTGTCTAAGACAGTTTGATATCTTTAGTTACTTAGAAAAATTACTTTACTCAAATTTTCAAAAAAGGTGTTACGATAGAAATCTTTATGTTGTTTTGACGTGCTTGATGAAAATAAAATCATTTTTTTAACGGTAGTTGTCTTAACAGCACCCTTTTGCCTCGTAAAACATGGAAAAAGGAATGATATAAATACTCCCTAACCACATAGTCATTTTGCAAGGTCAAGGTGATCACAGGACTCTGAAATATAGCACAATTTAATAGTTTAAACAGAATAGAGCAATGGCAGATATTCTATCAATTTCTGGGTTTGTTAATGACTTTCATTTCATATTTAAGTAGGAAAAATATGTTTTAATATCTGATTGCTTTATGGCAGTAGGGTCATCCACGATGGATTCATTGCCTTTAGCAATGAACTGATTTTCAAAGTGTGCAAAAATATCATCTAACTAAATTTCCTAAGTTTTATAAAAGGTGGCCATTACAAGTTATCGTACCATGGTATCCATTCTTAGTATTAGTACAAGTAAGGGAAACATTGAAAGTAAAACATTTTTCATAGCGATTAATTTATATAGACAACATACTGAACACATGAATGTTGTCTCCTTTTTGGATTCGAAATTGTTAAAAATAGAATAAGTTTGAAGACATCTTAGCGTATTGCAACACAAAAGAGACTTAGCAAAGGGAGATATTATGCGTTGATTCTCTCAACAGTTTTAGGACAATGAAAAAGAATTTTAATGATAATTGAAAGAGATTGAGGTGGGTGGCAGAGTTTTAGAGATTATGAAAATAAATTAGATAACTTCATTTTTTAATTTTATCAGATAAAGAGCTATCGTAATAAACAATCATCATAAATATAAATGTTTTCAATTCCCTCTCAGTCTTTGCTGTAGATATAAAGCTTGAAAAATTAATTAATGTTAATGAGATATGAAAATATGAAGAACAATTGTGCAGATTCGTGACTGAATAGAATTCATGACACCAAATAACATAAAAATTCGCATATTTTAGAACGTTTTCCCAGAATCTTTAATTCTTTACCTGATTTTTCTCCAGACCTCAAAGCACATGATGTTTAGCCAAAAGAAAGCTGCCAGGAATCCAAACTGCGTGAAAATGGCTGCGGAAAACAATGATGTTATTCATTTTCAAAATTAAAAACAAATATAATTTTGGATCTTGTTTGTTCAATCCGATGGAGCCCCATTTTCCCCCAAACATTTATATATATAAATATATATATACATATATATATATATATATATATATATATATATGTATATATATATATATATATATATATATATATATATATATATATGTATATATATATATATATATATATATATATATATATATATATATATATATATATCACCTGTCCTTGGCGTTTGTCGATTCATCACTAGGATAAAAGTACAGTAGATATGTGTTTCAGTAGATTCTATGAAACCTGGGTGAAGTACATAAGTCTACCGCAAAAACCGCTATGTATGTAAGTGAGGGTGAACCAGGTAATTATGATAAAAGTTATTATGGTAACTAAAGAGTCTGATTACAATTTGAAACAACTTTGAAATTATAAAGACAGAAACTAATAGTAAATAGAAAAGGTTATTTTAGCTAAAAACATTTGTAAGATCGTCCAATAGGCATCAGGAGTAGGAGCCGAAAATACATCTTGAATCTCGCCTTAAACCCAATCCCTCACCCTTCTGGCAGTATTGGGGGGGGGGGTGGCATTTCCTCCATGCTATACTATTTAGGAAAAAGGCATAGTATAATAAGTTATTGATATCTAAACTTAAAAAAAAAATCCCTCAAAATCTATATTGATTAAAAAGAAGAAATCTTACCTAGACTGAAGCAGGAAGCAAAATGGTGAACGAGGTCATTATTGAAGCAATTCACAGTAAAACTCATACTATAAGCAATGAAGAGGGACAGAACATGGCATAGCTGATGTGTGCCACCGTTCGCCTTAAGCTTAGGGACTAGTTGGTAACAAATTATGCATAATGTCAGAAAGAAGAGAGAGATGACTTTACAAGTCAGGAATACAGGAAGGCGTACGCTCTTCCACGAGAGAGGTTCAGCTCCGCAGAAGTAAACACTCGTTCTCCGATGTTCTTCTCGGAAGTTTACGTCCACACAATATTCAAAAGAAGAGTAATTTCTATAATTAATGGACAGTTGCCCCTCACTGTCTATGCTGATTTCCTTGTCGTACTTTGTGGGACGCTTGCAGGCTGGAGGAGGACCCGTTACAATAGTGTACGAGCATGAATGACCTACATCAAGAGGACTGAATGTGGAGTTGGAATCAGGCGAGCATTTTCTTTTACTGCTGTCATATGAGGACCCATCATCACAGCATCTACGCATACACGGGCCATCTCCACAGGCCTTGTCATGTCTCTCCTTGCAAGACATGTAGCAAAAGCTTACAAAGTATTGCACGGTGCCATCACTCTCCTCGATGCCATCAGTGCAGTAATCAGGACAGAAGTAAGTTTTATCATAAGTGCAAACCTCATTAGGTTTCCAGGTGAGTGATAAACCATTGGCTAACAATAGCAAATGTGTGCCATTATTACCAAGAGGAACTGTTACCATGGGATCAGACTGGCATTTTAAATCGAGATGATAGTTCTGTATATTTGTCCATTCAACAGGCTCTGTGGAATGAGGCTTACTAAAAACTGGAGGTTTTAGTACACTTGGAGTCTTAGCAGTTTGACAAACACCATCTTTCATGGCTTTTCCAAAGGAACAGCACCTGGGAACAGACGGTATAGGAATACATGCTCTAAGCGTCCATGTCAGGTAATGTTGGTTATCCAGGTGGTGAGTGACACAGTACTTGGAAATGCGTTGCCCCTCCAGTTCACCAGCATCCTTTAGAAGGACAACATCACCCTTATCAAGTCTGAGATGAAACTGTCCTCTGCTGAAGTTCCGGGTTAGGTAGTAGGTTGGGTCGCAGTTCACGTTCTCTGTTTTTACCTTGTAGTTCTTCACATCTTCCTGTTAAAAGGAAAAACATATGAACAATGACAACTAAAATTTGCTAAATTAAATCAAATCAAAATCCGAAATGGGTTAATTAACTTCCTTCTGAGTTATTACGAAACACAGACTGAGATCCATCTTCGTAATAAATTCTAATATATATTTTCAATGAAAAAAAAGGTTTGAGGGTGTCAGCTGGTCTGGTGTAATTCAAAATTTTTGTAATAGAAAAAAAAATACAACAAAGTAAAAATGAAAGTAAGGATTTGTGCATAGAATAGCCAAGACGAAAATACTACATTACTTCATGGTTATTTCTTTCTCTTTCTTGCAACATTTATGAAATATAGCCAACATTTTCCAAATACTTAATGTTTAAAACGTGTCTTTAAAAAGCATCAAATATTCTTTTCAAGTGTATGCTTTTAAGTACTCTTATTACTTTAAAAATCTAAATTTTTGCCTCTATTCTTCCATTTCCTTATCTTACAACTGACTAGAATGGCTTAGAAATACAAGGATCTATGTGTTCCTTAAGAAAGTTGGAAAATTTTGTCTAAAACTGCTACGCCCTTTCAATTCATAAGCTTTAGCAGTAATGAAAGCCCTTCAAAGACAGGGAACAGATGAATCTTGTTAGAACACTTAAAGACCGAAATTAAAAGAAGGATAAGCAAGGAATGAAGAGTTTTTGGCAAACAATATGAGATTATGAAAAGTAAAATACCACATTATCTAAAACGATCCATGAATTAAATCTGTCAAGACTCAGTATCATCTGATTAAATACTTTTCCTTTTAGAGAAAGTGGCATTTTACATTACATAATCTCATTTCATTTACCAAAAGCTTATCCTACTTTTAACTTTGGTGTTATGTCCCGGGAAAACACTTACTGTCTGTCCTAACTATGTAAATTCATTAACAATCTCTAGAGGTTAGTCCATAACCCTTATATGGTATCTCTGCATTTTCGCTGAATATTATCTTTGCTTTACTCATATTCATTTTAAGTCCTACATTTCTGCTTTCTCCATTCAAATCTTCTATCACCTTTTGCAATTACTCCCATGATTCACTAAACACAATTATCTCATCTGCAAATCTCAAGTTGTTAAGGTATTCCCCATTAATATTAATTCTTACATTTTCCCAATCTAAATTTTTAAAAATTTCTAGGCATGCTATCAATAATTTGGGAGAGATGGGTTCTCCCTTTCTAACTCCTTTCTTACTAGGAATTTTCTCATTATCTTTAAGTAGTTTTAAGATTGCTGTATAGGTATCTTCAAGTATTCTAACCTAAGATTCATCTATTCCTTGTCTTTGAAAGATTTTCGTTACTACTGAAGTTTTGACAGAAATGCCATACACAAATGCCATACATAGTGGTTTATAATACTATTTTGATTTTTCCACTAGCTAGTTAATTACATGAATAATGTTTCATTATTCCTATTGACAATTATTTCTTATATCATTATTGTATAGCATTGCACAGAAAATCCCCTGCAATTTTTATCACGCCATATCTTTTGCTGATAATATTTTCATTTGATTCTTCCTTTCTTTAGTGTTTCTTCAATTGATCTGAATGTGTTTACGAATCCCTTTTTTTTGGGGGGGAGGGGGGGGTGCTAAATCTGTTTCATCTCTCTTGGATTTTACCCTCATTTCCAATCTTTTGTTTTTTAAGTTTGTCTTTTCCGATACTTTAGAAACTTTTCCACTTATCTCTTGTATTGATTCTAATTAGAAATATTTTAAATCACTGTTAATCTCGTTTTTATTTGCTTCCATATCATCATATAGCTAGGAGTACACACACACATATAAATGTATATATATATATATATATATATATATATATATATATATATATATATATATATATATATATGTATATGTATGTATGTGTATATATATATATATATATATATATATATATATATATATATATATATATATATGTAGGTGTGTGTGTACGTTTGTGTAATAGCGTGTGTTTGTTTGTACGTGTTTGCATGCATGGCAGCCTCTTGGATTCATATCCAAATCTATGAATACTTGTTACTTGACAAATCGATTGAACAAACTATACTAATAGGATAATTTTGGAAAAAAAAAAACTTCGACCGGTAAGGATTTAGAAATGATTCAATAGACAAATGATAACTTACCAGTTTCGAAAAATATTTGTTATATTTCACTGGAACGACAACACCCTCATGCGGTTGGCATTCCCCGTCGACCAAGACTTCCATACCTTGGCACTGGCATTTCACAATGGTTCCTCGTGTCGTTTTTCCTCCTACCGGGGCAGGGCAGACGGTGCCTGGTTCTCCCGAGGGTGTTTCTGTGGACGCATTGTCATCGACGTCCCCGGAGGACGTCGTTGAAACAAACGTTTGTAATTCAACTGTGTTATTTCTCGCCGTGTCTCCATCCTCGGATGAGATCGATTCCTCAATCCCGCCTACATCGGAAAAGGATTCGTCTATCTTGGGGTCGCTGGTCGTTGTCGTAGAGACCTCGGTCGTAGTCGTAGAGACCTCGGTCGTAGTCGTGAAGTTGTCAGCATTAGCTTTCCCGGTTGTCAAGTTCTCGGGCCTGAAGGTACTGGCCGAGAGGCTGAGCTGATCTTCGGAGGCTGAGTGGATCGGAGATACGAAGGTCTGCATAAACATAGCTAACGCCACAAGCTTCCTCGCATTTACACCTTTGTTTAACATGTCTAATTACTATGTTAGAAAAAAAAGCTACTAAATTACTGTCTTTTTAAAAGGAAAACACTTCACAATATCTAAATTCTCATATTTAATAACTGGCCACGAAGCACAGTACCTCAGTACATGGCACAAAAGCCTTATCATCACTAAGCACAAAGTTTTGTAGGATTCCCATATCCTCGGCAGTTTCTCATGGGTGGAGCCAAGGAAAACCGATGTGGCAAACATAGCAACAACTCCGTCTCTCTTTCGTCTTGGCAGAAGGGTCAGAAAGGAAAGGCTGGAAAAAAGAAGAAGAAGAAAAGAACAGTTTCTACCAAAATATTTTCGTTGTTAGTCAATGCGAAAACAGGAAACCTTATTCATTGCCTCCGGTGTGCAATCGTCTAAAATTAGTGAGTTTTATTTGTTTTAAAGGTTACCATACCCTCTTACAGGCTGCTTTAGCTCAAGAGCCTGTAGCCTGCACCTTCAGTGCAGGTCTTTCTATTGCCTGCCAGCCTTTGTAAGTTACCCTTTACTATTTCTTATCATTTTGCCATATCATGGTTGTCAATAAGCCCAACCTTTTATTCATTTATTTTAAAACACTGTAATAATGTTTACAGTCGCTACAGTATTTTGAAATTCCGTTTCTGGCTTACAGTTTACGGAAGCTTACTCAGTATGTTAATTGTGGCCATTATTATTATTATTATTATTATTATTATTATTATTATCAATTGCTAAGCTACAACCCTAATTGGAAAAGCAGGATGCTATAAGCCCAAGGGCTCTAACAGGGAAAACGGCCCAGTGAGGAAAGGAAACAAGGATAAATAAAATATTTTAAGAACAGTAACATTGAAATAAATATCCCTTATATAATCTAGGAAAACATTAACAAAATAAGAGGAAGAGAAAAATGATAGAATAGTGTGCCCGAGTGTACCTTCAAGCAAGAGAACTCTAACAACGATAACAATGATAACTAAAGTAATAACGACAATGACAGAATAACGCCAGTTATCATGATAATGATTTAGAGAGACTTCAGAAGAGAATGAAGTAGAGTTTCACAATAGATAAAATATAGAAAAACACGAAGTTACAAAATCATTTATAAAACATAAGGGTAAATGACAACAAGATACTGAGTAACAGCATGACTATATATTTAAAAAAAAAAAAAAAAGAGGAATATTCAATAATTTTCTTTTTATGAGCAGATTAATAATGATAATTAAGGATCTTCGGTTTAGTCCCGTAAAGAATGTATCGGTGAAAGATACCGGTTTATCGGCATATTGATTCGGGGCTGCCTCGACCGTGTTTATCGGAACTGGGTCAAGTTGATGAAATAACCTTTTAGCGATATCCGAAATTAATGACCTCGTATCTAGACTCCGCGTCAATTTTCTTTATTATTATTATTATTATTATTATTATTATTATTATTATTATTATTATTATTATTATTATTCTGCCAATAGTAACAGTTGAGATATTTTTCCATACTTCTTCGTTAAAATAATACCATTGATTTTTTAGCATTCTCTTTATTACGTAGGTCAGAGAAATATTTCAGAAACGAGAGAGAGAGAGAGAGAGAGAGAGAGAGAGAGAGAGAGAGAGAGAGAGAGAGAGAGTACATATCAGACTCTGTTTAGATTAACTCGAGAGAGAGAGAGAGTACATTTAAGAGCCTGTCTAGATTAATGAGAGAGAGAGAGAGAGAGAGAGAGAGAGAGAGAGAGAGAGAGTACATTTCAGACTTTAGATTAACTCGGGAGAGAGAGAGAACATTTCAGACTCTGTCTAGATTAACGAGAGAGAGAGAGAGAGAGAGAGAGAGAGAGAGAGAGAGAGAGAGAGAGAGAGAGAGAGAGAGAGAGAGTACATTCCAAGCTGTCTAGATTAACGAGAGAGAGAGAGAGAGAGAGAGAGAGAGAGAGAGAGAGAGAGAGAGAGAGAGATTTCAGCCTCTGTTCAGATTAACTCTTCCAAGAAAGTCGTAAAGGAAGAAGGATAGAGATGGTGAAGCATACATCATTTCTACTGAGATAAATTTCATTGCGGGATAAAACTGTCCGTCTGTGGGGAGACCAAAAAGCAATTCTTTCTGCAAGATGGATTTTATTTGCCTAAAGGAAATACTTAATGACTGAGAGCGTTTGCATCTGATAATTTATTTTCTTTTTCTCTCTTTTGTTTCTCGAAATTTGGAATTTAGAACATCTATAGCATATTGAGAATTCCTTCCCTTGACTGAATATCTTAATTTCTTTTACTTAATTACATTGTAAGTAATTATAGGGAACGGTAAAAATGTGGGTCAGATACATAGACTTTCAGAAGGAGAAAGGAGAGAGAAGATTAATGAGGGTAGATATGAGAGAAAGGAGAGAGGAGATTGAAGAGGGTAGATATGAGAGAAAGGAGAGAGGAGATTGAAGAGGGTAGATATGAGAGAAAAGAGAAAGGAGATTGAATAGGGTAAATATGAGAGAAAGTAGAAGCTTAATGAGGGTAGATATGAGAGAAAGGAGAGAGGAGATTGAAGAGGGTAGATATAAAAGAAAGGAGAAGATTAAAGAGGGTATATATGACAGTAAGGGGAGAGAAGATGGAAGAGGGTAGATATGAGAGAAAGGAGAGAGGAGATTGAAGAGAAGATATGGGAGAAAGGAGAGAGAAGATTGAAGAGGGTAGATATATGAGAAAGGGGAGAGAAGATTGAAGAGGGTAGATATGAGAGAAAGGAGAGAGGAGATTGACGAGGGTAGATATAAGAGAAAGGAGAAGATTAAAGAGGGTATATATGAGAGAAAGGGGAGAGAAGATGGAAGAGGGTAGATATGAGAGAAAGGAGAGAGGATATTGAAGAATAGATATGAGAGAAAGGAGAGAAGAGATTGAAGAGGGTAGATATGAGAGAAAGGAGAGAGGAGATTGGAGAGGGTAGACATGAGAGAAAGGAGAGAGGAGATTGAAGAGGGTCGATATGAAAGAAGGGAGAGAGGAGAATGAAGAGGGTAGATATGGGAGACAGGAGAGAGGAGATTGAAGAGGGTAGATATGAGAGAAAGGAGAGAGGAGAATGAAGAGGGTAGATATGAGAGAAAGGAGAGAGGAGATTGAAGAGGGTAGATATGAGAGAAAGGAGAGAGGAGAATGAAGAGGGTTGATATGAGACAAAGGAGAGAGGAGAATGAAGAGGGTAGATATGAGAGAAAGGAGAGAGGAGAGTGAATTGGGTCGATATGAGAGAAAGGAGAGAGGAGATTGAAGAGGGTAGATATGAGAGAAAGGAGAGAGGAGATTGAAGAGTAGAT
>NC_090731.1:17634043-17656543 GCF_036898095.1 Palaemon carinicauda | reverse complement strand
AAACCTTTCAGTTGTGTTCATCACTCTCCTCAGTAAATTTAATGAATATACACAGTAGTGCTCAGATGAATAATTTGGCAATTCTTGCGAATTAATGAGAACGGTATATGGTAACACAGGATCCTGTCCATACACTAAAAAGAAAGGCGTGTCCCTGAGTGAAGCATTATATGCAATGTTCAAAGCTAGCTCAGCTGTAGGAAGCATGGCGTGCTAATGAAGGGGGTCATTAGCCACTAAGTAACACAAAATTCGCACTATTTCCCTATTATGCGACTCTACTAAGCCATTTGCTGAAGGCCTATATGCGGTCACTGAAAAATGTTCAGTTTTCATCAAGTCCGTGACTGATTTCCCCACCTTATTTATAAACTTGAGACCATTATCACATATCAAAATTTTTGGGCAACCAAACCTAGTAATGAAAGAGCACAGCGCCTGGGCTAATGAATTTGCAGATTTATCCAACATTTCATAAGTATGAACGTATCGAGTAAATGCATCCACAAATACACATATATACTTATGTTGTGTTAACCCAGTAGGAAATGGTCCTACTACATCCATATGCACTCTATAGAATAGAATGGGGACTATCAGCCACTTTCTGGCTTCTGGTACAGTGTTTTAATGTTCTTTGAAACAGTTACAAGCAGGACAACCTTTTATATAATTTTCTATAGACTTTTTCATTCCTAACCAAAAGAAGGATTCACGTGCTCTCCTTAATGTTCTATCAATCCCTAAATGCCCTGCATACGGACTTACATGTACAATGTGGATGGCTCGTATAATTAAAGAGGGAGGAAGAACTACCCGTGCACAGAATTCCCCTCCCCTCTTCTCGTATGCACAAAATTCCCCTAAGCACAATATAAGACATCATTTTCTATAAAAATTTTCTCACGAGGCACATTCAGAAATGACGGATAACTCTCCGATTCCCCTTTAATCCCTGCTCGCACTCTTTCCATCCATTCCTCTTTTTTCTGTCCCTCTCAGACTTCTTTTATGTCCCAACCTCCCAAGTCAATCAAACCTGCATCATCAGGGCATTCATTCTGGACACCCTTGGTCATGTCCTCTGTCATCCTCATATATTCATCTCTCTCTCTCTCTCTCTCTCTGATTCGGCTCTCTTTCTCTCTCTCCCTCCCGAGTCGACTCTCTCTCTCTCTCTCTCTCTCTCTTTCTCTCTCTCTCTCTGTCTCTCTCTCCCCCGTATACTTTATGTGCATCCTGAGAACTCTCATCCCGTTCTCTATTTTCTCTATTATGATGGGGGTCTTCACTATTTTGATTACGTTCTTCGTTCCTCTTTTGTACCCTAGTTGTTACTCCTATTACAGTACTGCACTTCAAGAGAGAGCATCAGCTACCTTGTTACCCTTAGCTTCTATGTGGTGAAAACCCTTTATGTTAAACTCGAACAATCTCTCAATCCATCTCGCTTGACGAGAGGTCAAATCAATTTCATTATACAAATCACGTAAAGGGCGATGATCGCTTTGCAACTCAATCGACTGACCTATTAAAAAGAACCGATGCCTCTCTAGAGCCCAAAGAATAGCCAAAGCCTCTCGATCGAATGTACTATAATTCTTTTCTGCCCCTTTTAATGCCCGGGAAGCAAAGCAAATGGGTCTCTCTCTGCCTTTAACATCTCGTTGAGACACTACGCCAGCAATAGCTACGCTACTCGCATCTGTTGTCACTAAACACGGGCGATCAAATCTAGGATATGCGAGTAATTCATTACTAGTTAAGGCAGCTTTCAAATGGTTAAAGGCCCTTTCTTCTTCTTCTCCCCAATTTATTACGTTTTGCTTCTTTAAAGCATCTAAGGGTCTCGCTATCTCTCCAAAACCTCTTATGAATTTACGGTAATACCCAACGAGCCCAAGGAACCCAGCTACTTCCTTAGAGTTACGTGGTCTGGGGAAATCTGTAATAGCCGCTACTTTACTGGGGCAGGGTTGGATACCTTCTGGGGTATATATATATATATATATATATATATATATATATATATATATATATAAATCTGTGTGTGTAAAACATAACTCGCAGTTAATTCGGTTTCTCAAATTTTCCGTCGAAATCCTAATTGAGTCTCGTATCTTTTATCAGGCGTTGATAACATTAATTAACTTCGCTTGGGTTTTGTTCCTTCTGTGGCCATTCCGATTTAAGGACCATTTCATAATCTCCAATTTATTTCTTTGTAGCAAATGCTTTATTAATATGGCTTTCGTTTGATTATAAAGGTTGTCCTCGAAGATAGAAATTAAATTAGTTCCAGTATCAGTGTAGAATTTTGTTTAACTCGTGATTAAACCTTAGATAATGGTTTCATCATCATCATCATCATCATCATCTCCTCTTACGCCTATTGACGCATAGTGCCTCAAGAGGATTCATTGGCTAGATACATCAAAGGATAGCCAGTTCCTTGTGATGCGCAATGCCTATCTAACTAGGGCAAGTGACCCCTGCCTGTCCATACTAATTCCAGTAGGACCATCCGCCAAGGCATTATATGGTTTACGCCACATATTTTTGATGTCCCATTTAAGTGGTGCAGTGAGTTTCTCATTGAATTATATAACCACAATAACGACAATAACAGAAATGACCAAAGGAGACGTAACGTTACGCATATATATATATGTCTCAGTAAATGTTAATCCTTTATCTGATATTCGATAAAAAGATACGTTTCTTTCAAAGCTTATGAGATTAAAGTTACTTTTGTACAGAGAACCTAGAATAATTTTAAGAAATAATTGATTTGCTTGACCGGAAACAATGATATATGCATTTAATTCTTCCACTGATAATATTGAAAAATAAAAAACCGTGAATGTCAAACGTACCTTTAGGCTTTTTACAGTGCGATTATTGAACATCCTTGTATAATGTTCTCTAATTATTTTGTTAGCAGGATATTGCTGCAGGATAATAAAGAATTGAAAATGCAAGTAGAGAACATTTTGGTTTTGTGCTAAACTGTTTTATGACGATGAAGAAAGTGTGATGAAAAAATTTGCTTTCAGATAATTCAAATATGTTTTAGTTTGCTATCAAGACTTTTTAATTAAATAAAAGCTTAAGTTATTGTTCGTTACTTTATAACAAATATTCAGTCTATTTTTCAAGAGGTATTGATATGTAAAAGAGATCTCAAGTTTTCATGCGAGTATTGTAACTATTTTCACTGATATCATATTTCAATTGAAACACGATTAAGATGAATTGAATTTTAAAAGTTAAGAAACTTCTTTTATTCGTTCTCAACTCAAACTCAATTATACAATTAGCTTTTCTTTTTGTGTATTTGTATGGAAAGAAGTTAAGGTAGGTGTAACATCTTGACCTAAGCATAAAACTATTACCTACATATTTCTATATTTTCAATGACCTTAATATAATTACAAGGATTTACATACACACACATACATACATACACACACACACACACACACACATATATATATATATATATATATATATATATATATATATATATATACTTGTAATACATGCATATATATCTGTGTAATACATACATGTATATATATATATATATATATATATATATATATATATATATATATATATATATATATATATATATATTATATACATATGTAATACATACATATATATATATATATATATATATATATATATATATATATATATATACTGTATATGTGTGTGTTTGTGTGCATATATGATGTATACGTATACAGTATACGTGTGGCCTTGGCACTTTAGTAACATAATAGACACGAATTTGCGACCTCTAATCTAGTTCAAGTATCTCTCTCTCTCTCTCTCTCTCTCTCTCTCTCTCTCTCTCTCTCTCTCTCTCTCTCTCTCTCTCTCTCTCTCTCTCTCTTTTTTTTTCCTGGGACATCTGTCACCGCCATTCATATCCACCAATCTTTTCATCCCCAAAACACGGGTGGTCGGTCAAAACGACATTATATTTCCTCTTATGGTATTCCCCTTTTCTTATCAAACTCAGAGAACATCAGGATAATTTTCTGTAAGTCAGAGTTTTCATAGATAATGAATCTGACTTCGATGATTCAGGTTCAGTGGAAGAGGTGTTCTCTTCTCCTCCGTCTGCTGCTGCTGTTGCTGCTTTTCTTCTAAAGCAACGAAGAGCGGCCGAGCATCTCCTGGCTAACCTGAAGGGCAAAGGAAACCGTTTCTTTATAAGCTTTCGTTTGTTGCTGTTTGCCATGATGATGATGAATATGAAGAGGCCCTGAAGAGCGTTTAGGATATCGGTGGGTGCCCTGAAAATTGGAATAAAAAGAAGGATTAGCTTCAGACGAAAAGAATCTGTGATCAGTTAATGAACATATTTTAAACAAATGACTAAATTTGGAGAAATTGATTTGTAGTCTATTATGGTATTATTACCTAAACTTAAATGGTCCGGCTTTATTAATGTTATTATTTGAGAAACATTTCTAACTCTTACATTTGTAGATAGTAATCGTTTCTTAATTTTACCTGCAAATAAAACAGAAAGGCAGTAAAGCAGACTAAGAAGAAAAGGTAATAAAGATATTTGAAAGGTAGAAAGATTAATAAAGAGGAGATTGGTAATAGACTTCAGAAAAGGAAAACGAATAGTCTGAAGATTAGCTCTGTGGATTCTGTGACAGACGTTCATTGTATAATATAATATAATAAATATAATACAATATAATATAATGTGACTTTTATTTCTTATCATTTTATTTTTTTCTTATTTACTATAGGTGCTTTATGCATTGTTCGAATGCTAATTCAACATTCTTGTATTAGTAATTACACTTACTCACAGGGCAGACCTTTCGCAGGTAAATTTTATTATGAAATTTCATCTGTATCTTGATACCACAAAGAGATTTTGAAATTATATTCACTTGCGTTACGAAGTCTTATAATTATCTAAAAACAATAAGTAAAACTAAATGTCATTTCATACCAGATTTCCTCCGGAGGAATTATAGATGACAGGAACTCAGTGGCCCAACAGAACACAGAAATGGCAAAAAGCTTCAGCTTCTGGTGAAAACTGAAAAGGAGAACAGTGAAGATTAATTTTTTTGCAGCTTCTAGCTTTTCATTATATTGAAAACAAAAGAATTTGTCATGTAATATTCGGTAATATTTCGGTAGAGTCCCACCCAGCGCCATTACCGCTTGGCAGTACATAGAGGCTTGATGGTTTTTTTTTTTTTTTTTTTTTTTTCTCCGAGAGCGAAGCCAGCGCACGGCGGAGCGAAAACTATTAGACTCTATAGAAATATTACCGAAATCTGATGGCTGTTGTTTTGCTCGCAGGGAAGGGGGAAAAAAATCGAGCCAATCTGTGCTGAAGAGCGGTAATAGCGCTCGGTGAACTCTACCGAAATTTTACCAAATATATTTGCGCTGGGTGGGATTCTACCGAAATTTTACCAAATATACTCGTGCGCTGGGCGAGAGACAACCGAAATATTACCAACCATACTCATGATAAAATCCTTCATGTGTTTCTTACTCTTTGACGCAATCCACCATATCCCTGGATGATCTTCCGATGGCATTCAGTTCCTTCGTGGCCTCTTTCGAATTTCGAAGGATTTTCTTAGTGTCGATGAAGGTGAGGATGAGTAAGAGGGCGTTGCAAAAGAACAGCCCACCAATTGGACAGAAGAAGTAGACCAAACCACTGGCTTGTTCTAATGGACGAGAATGAACAAATTATTACTATTATTATTATTATTATTATTATTATTATTATTATTATTATTATTATTATTACAAGCTAGGATAAAAACATAATTTGAAAAGCGAGATTCTAAAACCCCAAGGGCTCCAGCAGGGAAAAATAGCCCAGTAAGAAAACAAGGTAATAAATAAACTACAAGGTAGGTAATGAATAATCAAAATAAGATGTAGTAAGAAAAGTAACCCCATTAGCTAAGGTATTTCATATATTAGCTATGAAAACTTTAGAAAACTCTTTTCTGTTTAGAGTTCAATCGGTTTCTTGTAAAAATCCCTTAATCTCCTTCTCTCTATTTCGAATAAATATCTAAAAATTTAAAAACCTAAAAATTTAAGAATTTAAAAATTTAAAATTTAAAAAATCTAAACATTTTAAAACCTAAAAATTTGAAAATTTGCCAAAATAAAAATCATAAAAATCATGGAAGAAACATTGCTACGAATTTACCGTTTTAAAACCAGATATATTGACATAAAGGACTGATATTACGGTTGCCAACCGTAAAAGATGAAAACAAAGTAGGGTAAAATAACGGTCGCCTCTATTTTACTGAAATAAGGCTGAAAACCGGATATTTTTACAGAGAATTTCCGATTGAAATTACGGTTTTTTTAACAGTGTAAATCATGGAAACTACTAATGCTAAGCTGTGATGTAATACTTTTATTGATTAATGAGCACCATGTCAAGTAATGGTACCCTTAAAACTCCTCATAAACGAGAGGATCCTTTATACTTTACTCAATTTTTTTTAATGAGGCGCATTTGCACTAACTTGCAGCGGTGCCCTTTTACTTCGGAAAAGTTTCCTGCTATCTGATTGGTTAGAATTATCTTGCCCAACCAATCAGTGATCAGGAAACTTTTCCGAGCTAAAAGGGCACCCATGCGAGTCGGTGCAAAACTGCGTCTCAAAAAATCTTGAAAACATTATATATATATATATATATATATATATATATATGTATATATATATATGTATATATATATATATATATAATTAATTAAAAGTGCTCTTAATCATTTTATCTACCATAATCTTATAATAAATATCTACCTCCTTAAATTTTAATACCATTATGCCATAATTAACAGCTTATGGAATGTAACTAGCTCTAGGGTTTTCAGTGCGAGTAACATTTCTTATATCCAAAATAAACATTGAACCACATTAAATTAATCGCATCTTTAATTTTGATAAACGTTTTCCTAGGATCTACGTATTCTGGGCTCAATTAGCAAAAATAAAAAAAGTTTGGAATATACTATTATATATGCACTATTATATATTATACTTATATATATGATGTATATATATTTACATACATACATACATATATATATACATATATATATATTATATATATATATATATATATATATATATATATGATGTATATATATTTACATACATATATATATATATATATATATATATATATATGTATATATATATGCATATATATGTATATACACACATATATATATATATACTGTATATATATATATATATATATATATATATATATATATATATATATATATATATATATATATACACAGTCGCGGCATAAATGATTTGCCGCTTGCATACACGGCAAATCATTAACGATCAAATTTGGTATATATGGTCTAAGTCGGTTAAAAAAAATCCTGAGCCGATAAATGACTAATTGGCATCTTAACCCTTCTACGCTCAGTGCGTGGGTGGATGCACAGTTCCGTTAGTATGTTATTGGTGCTGCTAGTGAAAGGATTGTCGAGTGTTCTCTGCATTCTTAAACCTGCTTTTCGACCGGTGCGCTTATTTTCAGTGTTGTGATCGCTATATATATCATGTCTATAGGTTATACATATATACATATATATATATATATATATATATATATATATATATATATATATATATATATACAGTATATATATATAAGTCTAATTTCAGTAAAAAAATAAAAAACAATCTGATTCTATTGCTGTTTTTTTTCTCATTGTTTTTTAATCATAATCAAAACTTACCTTTCATTTATTTATATTTTTGGACTGAAAAAAAGCACATTTCTTTATTAGCTAGATCAGGAATAAATCAAGTGTCCACATTGTAACATGTATCTTAGCAGTAAAACTTAGAAATCTAAAATAAACATGGAGGATGGACTCCTGATTGTAATAAGGAAATTATTCTTACCCTGAAACCAACACTTCTTGATTGCAATGTATGGCCTGATTTCGTCCCTGACTTCATGGGGGTTCACAAACTGCATCATGACGGTGACTGCACTAGAATAAAGAAATTATTTCATGAACATTTACTCTTTCTAAGAATGATTATTATTGTTATTAGACATTCCCTGTAAAAGCCTCTAAATTACACTATTTTCAGTACATGTCTTGTCAA
Source organism: Palaemon carinicauda (assembly GCF_036898095.1). Classification (NCBI taxonomy): domain Eukaryota; kingdom Metazoa; phylum Arthropoda; class Malacostraca; order Decapoda; family Palaemonidae; genus Palaemon; species Palaemon carinicauda. The sequence goes on along the minus strand of NC_090731.1, from coordinate 17,648,369 downwards.
AATGTTCACTTGGAGTACTTAATGGGTGAATCAAAATGTTGTTACACTGCTTGAACATTTGCCGGGGAGAACCTGAATTGGTGCGTCAAAATATTCACTTAAGTGCTTAAAAGGTGAACCAAAATGTTCATTTACACTGCTTGAACACTTCCCAGAGAGAAACTGAATGGTAGATGTGGTAATGTCCTGGCTTGGTGATTGCCAGACTGGGGTTTGAGTCCCGCTCAACCTTGTTAGTTCATTTGGTCGATGCAACCTCATCATCCTTGTGAACTAAGGATGTAGGGTTTGGGGCAGCCTATAGGTCTACCTGTTGAGTGTATATCCTTACGAGTGAAAAAGGAGAGTGACGCATAAGGTACTCTAGTATAGCTCATAGCAGATCCTGTTTCTATTAAGGATGCACCAAAATGTTCAGTTACACTTGCCGGAGGGAAACTGAACGGTAGAGAATACGATCCTTTTCAAATGTCGTATGGACTTAGGACGGATTAATGATTATAATTAATCTGATACAGAAAATTCCAAACCTTTTATTACTAAGAAAATTCCTCTTGACAAATCTTATTTTTTATAAGTTAAATTGACAATATTTATTGAAATTGATAAGTTTTAAGCAGATTTTTCGTTTTAATTAGTATGTTATTAAAACAAGCTGTAAGTTTATAATTAAAGAAACAATTTCATAATCATTCCAGTAAATTATCTATAATAAACTAATACGTTTAATATCAACAAATGATAGATTAAGAAAAATTACTTAAGCTATTATCAAATAAGGAGGCTATTGATTTATGAATATATATATATATATATATATATATATATATATATATATATATACAAGTACATAAAAAGAAAATTAAACTTGTAAAGTCTTCTAGAATTGCAAAATGTCTGAACTTCTACCCACAGTAAAAATTAAATATATTTAAAGAATAAGATTAATCTTCTGATAAGTACTGGTACAACATGAAGAAAATTTGATTAGTTAAGTCTTATACGATTACGAAAAGTCTGAAGTTATACCCACAGTCAAAATTAAATACATATGAAAACTTACCTTATACATAATGGTACTCCCCAACCATATAACATGAAGAAAATTTCTTGGTATTTCTTTGAAGTCTGGTACTTTGTGAGCTTCCTGCAAATAAAAAACCTCGCTTTAATAGATAGTATAGTATAGAAGATGGTACTTTGTAAGTTCCCTTCAAAGGATAGCTACTGTATATTGTAATGGATATTCTAATGAAGAAAATAGCGATTTGTAAGTTTCCTACAAAGGAAAACTGTTACTAATCATTATTATTATTAATTGCTAAGCTACAGCCCTAGTTAGAAAAGCAGGATGCTATAAGCCCAGGGGCTCCAACAGGAAAAATACCCCAGTGAAGAAAGGAAACAAGAAAAAATAAAATATTTTAAGAAAAGTGACATTAAAATAAATATCTCCAATATAAACTACAAAAACTTTATCAAAACAAGAGGGAGTGAAATAAGATAGAATAGTATGCCCGAGTGTACCCTCAAGCAAGAGAACTCTAACCCAAGACAGTGGAAGACCTTGGTACAGAGGCTATGACACTATCCAAGACTAGATTATCAAGAATAGTAAAACACTGTATCTTGAAATCAATCACGCTTCACCAACAAAAAACATCAAGTGTTGATTTTGGGAGGCCCTTAACCACCTAGTTGCAATATGGGAAAACCAAAAAATTCTTCAAGATATATAAGTTCAAAGAGGTTGCACTGTAACTTAGCTGCTAGGAACTGGGAAAGGAGCTAGAGTAGAAAGATGAAAAGCTAGTCCAGCTAGTGGCCGAAGGAACACTGCAGTATCCACGAAGATATAAAATCCAATGCTTCAAACTACTGGTAATTTGTGACTGATCAAATTGTTGTCTAAGACAGTTTGATATCTTTAGTTACTTAGAAAAATTACTTTACTCAAATTTTCAAAAAAGGTGTTACGATAGAAATCTTTATGTTGTTTTGATGTGCTTGATGAAAATAAAATCATTTTTTTAACGGTAGTTGTCTTAACAGCACCCTTTTGCCTCGTAAAACATGGAAAAAGGAATGATATAAATACTCCCTAACCACATAGTCATTTTGCAAGGTCAAGGTGATCACAGGACTCTGAAATATAGCACAATTTAATAGTTTAAACAGAATAGAGCAATGGCAGATATTCTATCAATTTCTGGGTTTGTTAATGACTTTCATTTCATATTTAAGTAGGAAAAATATGTTTTAATATCTGATTGCTTTATGGCAGTAGGGTCATCCACGATGGATTCATTGCCTTTAGCAATGAACTGATTTTCAAAGTGTGCAAAAATATCATCTAACTAAATTTCCTAAGTTTTATAAAAGGTGGCCATTACAAGTTATCGTACCATGGTATCCATTCTTAGTATTAGTACAAGTAAGGGAAACATTGAAAGTAAAACATTTTTCATTGCGATTAATTTATATAGACAACATACTGAACACATGAATGTTGTCTCCTTTTTGGATTCGAAATTGTTAAAAATAGAATAAGTTTGAAGACATCTTAGCGTATTGCAACACAAAAGAGACTTAGCAAATGGAGATATTATGCGTTGATTCTCTCAACAGTTTTAGGACAATGAAAAGGAATGTTAATGATAATTGAAAGAGATTGAGGTGGGTGGCAGAGTTTTAGAGATTATGAAAATAAATTAGATAACTTCATTTTTTAATTTTATCAGATAAAGAGCTATCATAATAAACAATCATCATAAATATAAATGTTTTCAATTCCCTCTCAGTCTTTGCTGTAGATATAAAGCTTGAAAAATTAATTAATGTTAATGAGATATGAAAATATGAAGAACAATTGTGCAGATTCGTGACTGAATAGAATTCATGACACCAAATAACATAAAAATTCCCATATTTTAGAACGTTTTCCCAGAATCTTTAATACCTTACCTGATTTTTCTCCAGACCTCAAAGCACATGATGTTTAGCCAAAAGAAAGCTGCCAGGAATCCAAACTGCGTGAAAATGGCTGCGGAAAACAATGATGTTATTCATTTTCAAAATTAAAAACAAATATAATTTTGGATCTTGTTTGTTCAATCCGATGGAGCCCCATTTTCCCCCAAACATTTATATATATAAATATATATATATACATATATATATATATATATATATATATATGTATATATATATATATATATATATATATATATATATATATATATATATATATATATCACCTGTCCTTGGCGTTTGTCGATTCATCACTAGGATAAAAGTACAGTAGATATGTGTTTCAGTAGATTCTATGAAACCTGGGTGAAGTACATAAGTCTACCGCAAAAACCGCTATGTATGTAAGTGAGGGTGAACCAGGTAATTATGATAAAAGTTATTATGGTAACTAAAGAGTCTGATTACAATTTGAAACAACTTTGAAATTATAAAGACAGAAACTAATAGTAAATAGAAAAGGTTATTTTAGCTAAAAACATTTGTAAGATCGTCCAATAGGCATCAGGAGTAGGAGCCGAAAATACATCTTGAATCTCGCCTTAAACCCAATCCCTCACCCTTCTGGCAGTATTGGGGGGGGGGGGGCATTTCCTCCATGCTATACTATTTAGGAAAAAGGCATAGTATAATAAGTTATTGATATCTAAACTTAAAAAAAAAATCCCTCAAAATCTATATTGATTAAAAAGAAGAAATCTTACCTAGACTGAAGCAGGAAGCAAAATGGTGAACGAGGTCATTATTGAAGCAATTCACAGTAAAACTCATACTATAAGCAATGAAGAGGGACAGAACATGGCATAGCTGATGTGTGCCACCGTTCGCCTTAAGCTTAGGGACTAGTTGGTAACAAATTATGCATAATGTCAGAAAGAAGAGAGAGATGACTTTACAAGTCAGGAATACAGGAAGGCGTACGCTCTTCCACGAGAGAGGTTCAGCTCCGCAGAAGTAAACACTCGTTCTCCGATGTTCTTCTCGGAAGTTTACGTCCACACAATATTCAAAAGAAGAGTAATTTCTATAATTAATGGACAGTTGCCCCTCACTGTCTATGCTGATTTCCTTGTCGTACTTTGTGGGACGCTTGCAGGCTGGAGGAGGACCCGTTACAATAGTGTACGAGCATGAATGACCTACATCAAGAGGACTGAATGTGGAGTTGGAATCAGGCGAGCATTTTCTTTTACTGCTGTCATATGAGGACCCATCATCACAGCATCTACGCATACACGGGCCATCTCCACAGGCCTTGTCATGTCTCTCCTTGCAAGACATGTAGCAAAAGCTTACAAAGTATTGCACGGTGCCATCACTCTCCTCGATGCCATCAGTGCAGTAATCAGGACAGAAGTAAGTTTTATCATAAGTGCAAACCTCATTAGGTTTCCAGGTGAGTGATAAACCATTGGCTAACAATAGCAAATGTGTGCCATTATTACCAAGAGGAACTGTTACCATGGGATCAGACTGGCATTTTAAATCGAGATGATAGTTCTGTATATTTGTCCATTCAACAGGCTCTGTGGAATGAGGCTTACTAAAAACTGGAGGTTTTAGTACACTTGGAGTCTTAGCAGTTTGACAAACACCATCTTTCATGGCTTTTCCAAAGGAACAGCACCTGGGAACAGACGGTATAGGAATACATGCTCTAAGCGTCCATGTCAGGTAATGTTGGTTATCCAGGTGGTGAGTGACACAGTACTTGGAAATGCGTTGCCCCTCCAGTTCACCAGCATCCTTTAGAAGGACAACATCACCCTTATCAAGTCTGAGATGAAACTGTCCTCTGCTGAAGTTCCGGGTTAGGTAGTAGGTTGGGTCGCAGTTCACGTTCTCTGTTTTTACCTTGTAGTTCTTCACATCTTCCTGTTAAAAGGAAAAACATATGAACAATGACAACTAAAATTTGCTAAATTAAATCAAATCAAAATCCGAAATGGGTTAATTAACTTCCTTCTGAGTTATTACGAAACACAGACTGAGATCCATCTTCGTAATAAATTCTAATATATATTTTCAATGAAAAAAAAGGTTTGAGGGTGTCAGCTGGTCTGGTGTAATTCAAAATTTTTGTAATAGAAAAAAAATTACAACAAAGTAAAAATGAAAGTAAGGATTTGTGCATAGAATAGCCAAGACGAAAATACTACATTACTTCATGGTTATTTCTTTCTCTTTCTTGCAACATTTATGAAATATAGCCAACATTTTCCAAATACTTAATGTTTAAAACGTGTCTTTAAAAAGCATCAAATATTCTTTTCAAGTGTATGCTTTTAAGTACTCTTATTACTTTAAAAATCTAAATTTTTGCCTCTATTCTTCCATTTCCTTATCTTACAACTGACTAGAATGGCTTAGAAATACAAGGATCTATGTGTTCCTTAAGAAAGTTGGAAAATTTTGTCTAAAACTGCTACGCCCTTTCAATTCATAAGCTTTAGCAGTAATGAAAGCCCTTCAAAGACAGGGAACAGATGAATCTTGTTAGAACACTTAAAGACCGAAATTAAAAGAAGGATAAGCAAGGAATGAAGAGTTTTTGGCAAACAATATGAGATTATGAAAAGTAAAATACCACATTATCTAAAACGATCCATGAATTAAATCTGTCAAGACTCAGTATCATCTGATTAAATACTTTTCTTTTTAGAGAAAGTGGCATTTTACATTACATAATCTCATTTCATTTACCAAAAGCTTATCCTACTTTTAACTTTGGTGTTATGTCCCGGGAAAACACTTACTGTCTGTCCTAACTATGTAAATTCATTAACAATCTCTAGAGGTTAGTCCATAACCCTTATGTGGTATCTCTGCATTTTCCTTGAATATTATCTTCGCTTTACTCATATTCATTTTAAGTCCTATATTTCTGCGTTCTCCATTCAAATCTTTTATCACCTTTTGCAATTACTCCCGTAATTCACTAAACACAATTATCTCATCTGCAAATCTCAAGTTGTTAAGGTATTCCTCATTAATATTAATTCTTACATTTTCCCAATCTAAATTTTTAAAAACTTCTAGGCATGCTATTAATGATTTGGGAGAGATGGGGTCTCCCTTTCTAACTCCTTTCTTACTAGGAATTTTCTCACTATCTTTAAGTAGTTTTAAGATTGCTGTACTTCGTGTATAGGTATCTTCAAGTATTCTAACATAAGATTCGTCTATTGCTTGTCTTTGAAAGGTTTTCGTTACTGCTGAAGTTTTAACAGAAATGCCATACACAAATGCCATACATAGTGGTTTGTAAAACTGTTTTGATTTTTCCATTAGCTGGTGGATTAAAGTCTAGCCCTTTGAGATACTACCGCTAGAGAGTTATGGGGTCCTTTGACTGGTCAGACAGTACTACAGTGGATCCTTCTCTCTGGTTGCGGTTCTTTCCCTTTGCCTACACTTACACCGAATAGTCTGGCCTATTCTTTACAGATTCTCCTCTGTCCTCATACACTTGAGAACACTGAGATTACCAAACAATTCTTCGTCACCTAAAGGGTTAACTACTGCACTGCAATTGTTCAGTGGCTACTTTCCTCTTGGTAAGGTTAGAAGAGACTCTTTAGCTATGGTAAGCAGCTTTTCTAGGAGAAGGACACTCCAAAATCAAACCATTGCTCTCTAGTCTTGGGTACTGCCATAGCCTCCGTACCATGGTCTTCCACTGTTTTGGGTTAGAGTTCTCTTGCTTGGGGGTACACTTGGGCACACTATTCTATCTAATTTCTCTTCCTCTCGTCTTGTTAAAGTTTTTATAGTTTATATAGGAAATATTTATTTTACTGTTGTTACTGTTCTTAAAATACTTTATTTTTCCTTGTTTCCTTTCCTCACTGGGCTATTTTTCCTGTTGTGGCCCCTGGGTTTATAGCATCCTTCTTTTCCAACTAGGGTTGCAGCTTAGCAATTAATAATAGTAATAATAATAATGATAATAATAATAATAATAATAATAATAATAATAATAATAATAGCTGTTTTTCTATAGGCATGATATGATACTTGTAAATATTTGATATATTACAGAAAGTAAACTAAATGGGAACTAATTTTCCAGGTCTTTTGTGTCTCCCTTTTTGTAAATTGGTATAATAAAGTTTTTCCAAGCTGTAGGTGTAGAGCATTCTTCCAGACATTTTCTGTAAAGCTCAGCGAGTTTTAATACTATGAAATATCCATCATCTATTGTTAAGTCAATTGTTAGGCCACATTTTCTTACTGCCCTGACTCTGTTCATGTCTTTTAATGCTTTCTTTACTTCTCCTACTGTACATTTGGTACTGGCTCCCATGTTTCATTATTCCTATCGACAATTATTTCTTATATCATTATGGTATAGCATAGCACAGAAAATCCTCTGCAATTTTTATCACTCCATATCTACTGCTGATAATATTTTCATTTGATTCTTCCTTTCTTTAGTGTGTCTTCAATTGATCTGAATGTGTTTCCGGATATCTTGGGTTTTTAGTTTTTTTTTAATCGATTTGGATATTTCTGCCAAATCTGTTTCACCTTTCTGGGATTTTACCCTCATTTCCAATCTTTTGTTTTTTTTTAAGTTTATGTCTTTCCCGGTACTTTAGAATCTTTTCCACTTATCTCTTGTACTGATTCTAATTAAAATTTTGTTAAATTACTGTTAATCTCTTTCTTATTTGCTTCCATTTCATCATATAGCTGGGAGTACACACACACATAAATGTATATATATATATATATATATATATATATATATATATATATATATATATATATATATATATATATATATATATATAATATATATATATATATATGTATATATATATTTATATACACACACACACACATATATATATATATATATATATATATATATATATATATATATGTATATATGTATATATATTGTAGATGTGTGTGTACGTTTGTGTAATAACGTGTGTTTGTTTGTACGTGTGTGCATGCATGGCAGCCTCCTGAATTCATATCTAAATCTATGAATACTTGTTACTTTTCAAATTGATTGAACAAACTATACTAGTCGGATAATTTTGGAAAAGAAAAAATCTTCGACCGCTAAGGATTTAGAAATGATTCAATAGACGAATGATAACTTACCAGTTTTGAAAAATATTTGTTATATTTCACTGGAACGACAACTCCCTCATGCGGTTGGCATTCCCCGTCGGCCAAGACTTCCGTACCTTGGCACTGGCATTTCACAATGGTTCCTTGTGTCGATTTTCCTCCTACCGGGGCAGGGCAGACGGTGCCTGGTTCTCCCGAGGGTCTTTCTGAGGACACATTGTCATCGACGTCCCCGGAGGACGTCGTTGAAACAAACGTTTGTAATTCAACTGTGTTATTTCTCGCCGTGTCTCCATCCTCGGATGAGATCGATTCCTCAATCCCACCTACATCGGAAAAGGAGTCGTCGATCCTGGGGTCGCTGGTCGTCGTCGTAGAGACCTCGGTCGTAGTCGTTATGTCGTCAGCATTAGCTTTCTTGGTCGTCAAGTTCTCTGGCCTGAAGGTACTGGCCGAGAGGCTGAGCTGATCTTCGGAGGCTGAGCGGATCGGAGATACGAAGGTCTGCATTAACATAGCTAACGCCACAAGCCTCCTCGCATTTACACCTTTGTTTAACATGTCTAATTGCTCTGTTAGAAAATAGCTACTAAATTACTGTCTTTTTAAAATGAAAACACTTCACAATATCTAAACTCTCATATTTAATAACTGGTCACAAAGCACAGTACCTCAGTACACAGTACAAAAGCCTTATCATCACTAAGCACAAAGCTTTGCAGGATTCCCATATCCTCGGCGCTTTCTTGTGGGTGGAGCCAAGGAAAACCGATGTGGCAAACATAGCAACAACTCCGTCTCTCTTTCGTCTTGGCAGAAGGGTCAGAAAGGAAAGGCTGGAAAAAAGAAGAAGAAGAAAAGAACAGTTTCTACCAAAAAAATTTCGTTGTTAGTCAATGCGAAAACAGGAAACATCAGTCATTGCCTCCGGTGTACAATCGTCTAAAATTAGCGCGTGCTGTTTGTTTTGAAGGTTACCATACCCTCTTACAGGCTGCTTTAGCTCAAGAGGCTGTAGCCTGCACCTTCAGTGCAGGTTTTTCTATTGCCTGCCAGCCTTTGTAAGTTACCCTTGACTATTTCTTATCATTTTGCCATATCATGGTTGTCAATAAGCCCAACCCTTTATTCAGTCATTTTAAAACACTGTAATAATGTTTACAGTCGCTACAGTATTTTGAAATTCCGTTTCTGGCTTACAGTTTACGGAAGCTTACTTATTATTATTATTATTATTATTATTAATATTATTATTATTATTAAGCTACAACCCTAACTGGAAAAGCAGGATGCTATAAGCCCAAGGGCTTTAACAGGGAAAATAGCCCACTGAGTAGGAGAAACTAGGAAAAATAAAATATTTTAAGAACAGTAACATTGAATTAAATACCTCCTATATAAACTATGAAAACATTAACAAAACAAGAGGAAGAGAAATAAGATAGAATGGTGTGCCCGAGTGTACCCTCAAGCAAGAGAACTCTAACAACGATAACTAAAGTAATAATGACAATGATAGAATAACGCCAGTTATCATGATAATGATTTAGAGAGACTTCAGAATAGAATTAATTAGTTTCGCAAAAGATGAAATATAGAAAAACACGAAGTTACAAATTTATTTGTAAAACATAAGAATATTTGACAACAGAAAATACTGGGTAACAGCAGGACTATTGAAAAAAAAAAAAGAAAGAAAGAAAAAAAAACAGGAACATTATCATAACAGAATTCTAGCAACCATCAAAATGAAATTTTCTTAGAAGCATTCTCAGAAAGAGGAATATTTAATAATTTTCTTTTTATGAGCAGATTAATAATAATAATTAAGGATCTTCGGTTTAGTCCCGTAAAGAATGTATCGGTGAAAGATAAGGTTTATCGGCATATTGATTCGGGGCTGCCTCGACCGTGTTTATCGGAACTGGGTCAAGTTGATGAAATAACCTTTTAGCGATATCCGAAATTAATGACCTCGTATCTAGAGTCCGCGTCAATTTTCCTTATTATTATTATTATTGTTATTATTATTATTATTATTATTATTATTATTATTATTGTTTTTGTTGTTGTTATTATTATCATTATCATTATTATTATTATCATTGTTGTTGTTGTTGTTGTTGTTGTCGTTGTTATTATCATTATCATTATTATTATTATTGTTGTTGTTGTTGTTGTTATTATCATTATCATTATTATTATTGTTGTTGTTATTGTTGTTGTTGTTATTATCATTATCATTATTATTATTATTGTTGTTGTTGCCGTTATTATTATTATTATTATTATTATTATTATTATTATTATTATTACAAGCTAAGTTAAAACCCTAGCTGAAAAGCGAGATGCTATATGCCCAAGGGCTCCAACAAGGAAAAAAAGCCCAGTGAGGAAAGGGAACAAGGAAATAAACTACAAGGAAAGTAATAAGCTGGCTGTGATTTTGTTTTAACGTCTTGCACGAATTTAATCTCGGATTATAATATCTTTTTAAGTTGTCTTATTTATGGAATACCCAAAAGCTTTTTCTATTTAAAGAATAACCATACAAAGAACAGAAAAGATATATAAGATTTATATCATAAAAGTATAATTTAGAGTTGATGTTTTCTGGATTTTTTCTTTTTTATATATTTTGTAAAAATATTATGCATGTGAGCGCCATCATTTTTATATACGTATTTAGAAAGTATTTTTAGAAACAAATTCCTTAAATAAATACTCTAATTACCAATAATTTACGATCGGTAGAATTAGAGCAATTTGTTGCAGTAAATCCCTAAGACATTAGTGATATACATGTGTATATATATATATATATATATATAAAAATACATATATATATATATATATTTATATTTATATATATATATATATATATATAATACATATATATATATGTATATATATATGTGTGTGTATATATATATATATATATATATTATATATATATATGTGTGTGTGTGTGTCTGTGTATAAATATATATATATACATATATATATATATATATATAAGCATATGGTCGATTTAATATAGGATATATTCGCCTTCAAACATCATGAGAAAATTTCTTCCTTACCCATAATTCCTTTGGATAACTTGGTATTGAGTGATAACTGCCTTAGGCCAAGTCTTCTATACATAGAAGATACACGTTTTGAAGTGACTCCAATAATGTTGATCTAACATTCGTCATTTCATTACTTGATCAGCTTATCATTTTAATCTTCTTTTCATAGAATAGATATAATAGTCCCTCATTATCTTCTTTTGACTAATTTGATAAAACTGGTATGACTGAAGTTATCCATTCTAATAATAGTAACAGTTGAGATATTTTTCCGTTAAAATATACCATTGATTTGGCATTGCGTTTAAAAGGCAGTCAAAAATATATTTTAGAGAGAGAGAGAGAGAGAGAGAGAGAGAGAGAGAGAGAGAGTACATATCAGACTGTTTAGATTAACTCGAGAGAGAGAGAGAGAGAGAGAGAGAGAGAGAGAGTACATTTAAGAGTCTATCTAGATTAACTCGAGAGAGAGAGAGAGAGAGAGAGAGAGAGAGAGAGTACATTTAAGAGTCTCTCTAGATTAATGAGAGAGAGAGAGAGAGAGAGAGAGAGAGAGTACATATCAGACTGTAGATTAACTCGAGAGAGAGAGAGAGAGAGAGAGAGAGAGAGAGTACATTTAAGAGTCTGCCTAGATTAATGAGAGAGAGAGAGAGAGAGAGAGAGAGAGAGAGAGAGAGTACATTTCAGACTGTCTAGATTAACGAGAGAGAGAGAGAGAGAGAGAGAGAGAGAGTTTGTACATTTTAGCCTGTTTAGATTAACTCTATTCCAAGAAAGTCGTAAAGGAAGGATAGAGATGGCGAAACATACATCATTTCCACTAAGATAAATTCCCTTGCGGGATAAATCTGTCTGTCTGTGGAGAGACCAGAGAGTAATTATTTCTGCAAGATGGATTTTATTTGCCTGAAGGAAATACTTAATGACTGAGAGCGTTTGCATCAGTTAATTTATTTTCTTTTTCTCTCTACTTCTGTTTCTTGGATTTTAAATTTTGAACATATGAATATCTTAATTTCTTTTACTTAACTATATTGTAAGTGATTATAGGGAATGGTAAAAATGTGGGTCAGATACGTAGACCTTCAGAAGGAGAAAGGAGAGAGAAGATTGAAGAAGGTAGATATGAGAGGAAGGAGAAAGAAGATTGAAGAGGGTAGATATGAGAGAAAGGAGAGAGAAGATTGAAGAGGTTAGATAGCAGAGAAAGTAAGACTACTGATTGAAGAAATCTGGAGAAGATCTGATATGACCAATGTCACAGAGAAGATTAAGGATCCAGGTTTGAAGAAGATCAGACTCATAATTAAGGAGGAACACAGGGAGAGGATGAGAAGCGTTTGGGAGGAAATTGTCATAAGGTGATAAGGTTGGAAGAGAGATGGATAAGTTAGAGCTGAAGGAGGATAAGGAAGATCTGATCATGAGGAGGCGAAGGGATATTACTAAGACAGAAAAACCGAAATGGAGGAAATACCTCGGGAAAGAAGATTACATACATGTGTATATACACATGCACGCACATTTGTACATTGTATGTACATATATTTATGCATTTACACACACACGCACACACACACACACACACACATATATATATATATATATATATGTATATATATTTGATTATATATATATATATATATATGTATATATATTTGATTATATATATATATATATATATATTTATCCATATTAATATCTATAAATATATAAACCTATACATATAAATGTATCGAGTCTATATATATATATATATATGTGTGTGTGTGTGTGTGTGTATGCGTCTGTCTGTCTGTCTCGCTGTATGTATGTATGTATATATTTATATACATACTGTATAGACACTGGAGAAAAGTTATCAAGCTGATTAAATTTACATAACATAAAAGTCGATGAAAGTAAATTTCTCTCGTTATTTTCTCTATTCCACCTCTTGCAGCTAAACACTGACTTAAAGTATGATGTATGTAATAAAGAAAGAAAGACTGAAAAACAATGAAAAATAATAAATGAAAGAAGATAGACAGACAAGCACACAGGTAGACCAGGAATATGATCTGTGATATTCGGTTCTGTTGGAATATGTCTCTGTAGTTCCAGATCTAATCGTCTGATTTAATTACCAAGTTAACGGACGGAAAGGAGACAGAAATAAGCGAAACTTGAAAGGTCTTCAAAGCCGAATTTTAGAGGGTCATCCTTCTGTCCGAATTTCGCGAAGACCGTTTGGGTCCAAAGGAACATCGTCGGTTTTTTGGGCCGAGAGAGAGAGAGAGAGAATGGCCCACTTAGGAGCTAACGACCTGGTAACATCTCCCGAGTCCCGCTTCCCATTTTCACCTTTTTATGACTTTAATATCTTTTAAGAATTCTCTGAATTATCTCCGGGAACTGACCTCGGAAGCTTCTTTTGGTGCAAAATCTATTTAAAAACTTTCATTTCGAGAATAAATTTATCAATTTTAAATGGGTTTCAAAATTTATGATGTGGTTCTTGATAATCTTTTTATGCTCAAAGTAATTTTTATAAACAAAGGTAGATTAAAAATATACATAATCTTATTTTCTTATGATATTTTCGGTGTTTTGTTTATTTTGCCAATTTTTTTTTTATTATTCCGTCAATAGATTTGTGCCCTGTTAATTAATTGTTATTAATGAAATTGAAAGAATATATATATATATATATATATACATATACCCATATATATACAGTATATAGATAAATATATATATATATATATATATATACATATATATATATATATATATATACAATATATAGATAAATATATATATATATATATATACATATATATATACATATATATATATATATATATAATTCTGTTCTATCAAAATAATAAAATATTTAGAAGAAATTATATTTCAATGTGATATAAAGCTCTAAGCTTAAAAGGGCAGAGAAAGTCCGTAGGTTGTATTATAAAAGAATCTCTGGAAAGTTTGTGAAAGCAAAGTCTATTATCATTATCCTTTTTCCCTTTTACTATAATCATCATTATTTTTTATTACCACTATCCTTATTATATCCACTGTTATTATGAAATACTTAAATTCCTCTTCTCTGAGAAGAGGAATGAACAGCGAAGTAACAATATATTTTG
>NC_090731.1:17609043-17629043 GCF_036898095.1 Palaemon carinicauda | reverse complement strand
GGAAAAAAAGGTGATAGATTGATACTTTTGTAGAAATATGTGTAACAGATATAGTTTATATTCAGTTTCAATTAAGTTGGCTAGTTTTTGCTATTTAAAACCAAAATGACGTCATGGAAGGTTCCAGAATGCAAGGATTAAAGAGCTCTACACCTTGTTTCTTTTCATGGCCAATAGATGGCCTTAGCAGTAAAGTACTAAATTGCTAGTTTTCTCCATCATCCGCTCATTATAATTTTCATTACTTCATTTCTGTTGCTTTTTGGGCACAAAATTGCTATAAAACAGACTCATGTCAACTTATTGTTCCTTGTCGTCTGGCCACAACTTAATTCTTAGAAAATTACAAATTTCACAATAAATGTCACAGAAATATTTCATACGCAAACAATCGTTAGTTCAATTATATATGGGGGTTGAGAGGGTGTCGCCAGATGTGCCACATGTACTGAAATCGGTGAGATAATCAAGTAATTACACACTTATTTGATTTAATTTTCAATTACCTCTTTATGAAACAAAATCATGATTAATATGTTTCAAGGTATGACGTGTATTTTCCGTAAAAACTAAGTAAAATAACAATGTTGTTACGTTTCGAAAAGCATATTAACACAGACCCCCCTAGCTCCCTCCCATGCATCATAACGAGTTTTACTTTAACGCCAACAGATGGCATCAGAGGTACCTAAACCCAATTATTAAAGTGTGTTCTTTGACGACCACGTGTGTCAAAAAAGTCTGGTAGGAAGGTAGTGGCTAGAGAATTGGTAGTTGGTAAATTGTCCAACGATCGTTTCCTTATTAGGATTGAATATTTTTATCAAAAAATGGTGTGAATTTTTCATATACTATCGGAAGCAACCTAAGTTTGCTTATTAAAGTGTTTAATATTTCCTTTCTTCATCAGAACACATGGATGGTAAGTCATGTCCCTGTATAAGTGACCAAAATAACAATCATTAGCGTAGTTAGGTTGGTGGGACGAGTTAGGGACAGCGCTGCCAAATGGAATTTCCTTGCATGGAGAATGTCATTATTAATTACAGATTCAAATTATTTAAGGGGTAATAGTTATATGCCAGAAGGTGCATGACTATGGTGTAATTTGATGTTCTTATAATCAGCGTGATCAACATAGACAAATCGATGATTGAAAAAGAAAAGGGTCACATTTCTGTGTCTTTGCCAACGCCTGACTGTGTTGCGTCATCCACCTGGGAATTTGTGTTTGTCAATAAGGGCGTTTCAGAGTGTAACTCAGTTATAAAATAAACCTTATCATCATTTCCATAGTAAATACATGCATATCAGTAAAGCTATTTCTCGGTCGATTATAGGTTAAAAGAATCCTTTTATTATATATATATATATATATATATATATATATATATATATATATATATATATATATATATATATATATATATATATATGTATATATACATATCATCATACTCAATGTATAACATATTACGTGAAATATAAAGTTATCTAGACACTGGAATTCCAATTAACACGCCGTGGACTTGATTCAAGAATTATTATTATTATTATTATTATTATTATTATTAGCTAAGTTACAACCCTAGTTGGAAAAGCAGGATGCTATAAGCATTGTTATTGGTTAGAACGCTATATACATCTACATCGCATTTGTTTTATAGGTTATAATTTTGACATATTGTTATATATAATTCATCACATTGAGGATTTAGGTTAAAACACTTATTTCAGGATATGTGCATTATATAGACTTCATCGGGATTTCGTATATCTGTATAACTGGTTGTACTTTCCTTCAATAATGAATGGTTATTTAGCCACAGTTTTTACATAAAACAGGTATTATATTACTGTTTATTAGTTCATAATTTTCCATTCATATCCTTAATTTTTTTTTTTTTTTTTTTTTTTTTTTTTTTTTAAGTATTGGTATGATTTTCAATTATATAAATTCCATACCTAGAGATCGATATGACGGTACATTTTAAGTGTTCAAATTCTATACCTATTTTTTCCTTAACTTCTCTATTATATGCAAGCGAGCAGGCCAAACTGATTCCTAGACTGGAGGATACCCACAGAATAGGAAATCTGCAAACCGCATTTTATTTTTAATTAAAATTTTAGAAACATTGTTGTTAATTAAATAATGTTTATGTGAAATGCATTATCTTCATACCTAGTATTGGGTCACTTGCATTCAGAACAATCAAATTATACCTATAGTCAATTTCTTTTAATGAGGCGCATTTGCACCGACTCGCAGCGGTGCCCTTTTAGCTCGGAAAATTTTCCTGATCGCTGATTGGTTAGAATTATCTTGTCCAACCAATCAGCGATCAGGAAACTTTTCCGAGCTAAAAGGGCACGCTTTTAGCTCGGAAAAGTTTCCTGATCGCTGATTGGTTAGAATTATCTTGTCCAACCAATCAGCGATCAGGAAACTTTTCCGAGCTAAAAGGGCACCGCTGCGAGTCGGTGCAAAGCTGCCTCGCTAAAAAAATTGACTATAGTTATAGGCCAGTTGCATTCAGAACAATCAAAATTAGTAACAAAGAATAAAATATATTTCTAAGAGAAAAGATATTATAATAAATTCCAAAATAATTTTCCAATATGTACTTTCGATACAAAATATCAGATGCACATAGATTAATACAGAACATTAGCAAACTAAAGCAACTCCCGTTACGAGCTGGCTATATATCTCTTGAATTCATGAATAAAATATTTACTCTATACGAGACCAGCTTTGTAAGAATATATATATATATATATATATATATATATATATATATATATATGTGTGTATATATATATGTATATATATATATATATATATATATATATATATATATATAAATATATTTATTTCTTCCTTGCCTGCATCTTTTCCCACTTTTACACACACACACACACACACACATATATATATATATATATATATATATATATATATATATATATTTATATATATATATAAATATATATATATATATATATATATATATACACACATATATATATATATATATATATATATATATATATATATATATATATATATATATATACACACACACACACACACAGTACACACGCACACGACCCGTCAAGGATGACGGCTAAATATCTGGGTAGATACACACACACACACACACACACACACTCTCTCTCTCTCTCTCTCTCTCTCTCTCTCTCTCTCTCACAGATTCACTATCTCCCCCCCCCGTGTTGAAACATGGAAATTTCTTCACAGTAAACAATGAGTTTAGCAGAAAATGACTCGTCTATCTTGCAGCTAGTTTATCAATGCGTTGAAGTTGCATTAAAGCTTTTGCTTTCCAGGAAGTGGATGCCTTTGCCATGCACAGCGTTCCAGCTGGCGCTTCCAAATTTAAATTTCCAAAAAACGTTTTCCTATTTCAAAGGACGTCTTTTCTTTACTTCGATTTTTCAAATCTAAGGTACACGGATCCACCCTCGTACGTCATTATTATTATTATTATTATTATTATTATTATTGTTTTTATTACTACTACTACTACTACTACTACTACTACTATAATTATTATTATTATTATTATTATTATTATTATTGTTATTATTATTATCTAAACTGCACATCTACATAGAAATGCGGGATTGCTACAAACAGAAGGGCTCCAACAGGGAAAGTAGCCCAGTGAGGAAAGCGTATTAGAAAAAAAATAAACTATGAAGTAATGCATAAAAAATATAAAATATCTAAAGATCAGCAACAACGTAGAAATAGATCTGTTATATATAAACTATAATAAGACTTATGTCAACCTTTTCAACGGTGGCCGATGTGGTAACGTCCCTGACTGGTGTTCGAGTCCCGCTCAAAGTCATTAGTTTCTTTAGTTGCTGCAACCTTACCATCCTTGTGAGCTAGGGATGGGGTGTTTGAGGGAACCTATAGGTCTATCTGCTGAGTCATCAGCAGTCATTGCCTGGCCCTCCTTGGTCCTAGCTTTGGTAGAGAGGGGTGGGGTCTTGGGCGCTGATCATATGCATATTAGGTCCGTCTCGAGGGCATTATCAGTAGTAGGAAATATGCCTTGGCTGATCACTTTTTGGGGCCATTACCTTGGCTGCTCACTTTTTGGGCCATTGCCTTGGCTGCTTAGTGGACCATTGCCTTGGCTGCTCACTTTTTTAGGCCATTGTCAGGATTGCTCAGTCCGTTTGGGGATTTAAACGTAAGGTTTTGTTTACAAACAGCCCCCCCCCCCCTTCCCCCCAGGCTACTACAACACCCCCCCCCCCCGCCCGCAGTGGGCGTTTTCTGTGTCTATGGTCACCGGCAGGCTTGGAGATGTCTATCTTGAATGATGCACCCTTCTTTCCCCCTCCCTCTCTTCCCCGACCCCTAGGGGGGCGTTTTCTGTGTTTGTGGTCACCGACAGGCATGGAGTTCTCTATCTGGATGACCCATGCCCCTAGATAGTGACATTGTTCCTACCGAGCACACAGTTTTTTCTTTTATTATAAGACACGCATTTGTATGCAGACGAGGCTCTCCTCCCCCCTGACCACAATCCTTTCAATTTAACCCTATGGAAAAGTACCCATCTCTCTGTGCATTTTTTTTTTTAATCCTAAGACACACACTCTTGTGAGCCAACGTGATGCAATCGAGGGGGGCGTTTCCTGTGTGTGGTCACCACCAGGCATGGAGTTCTCTATCTGGACCCTAGATAGTGTCATCCTTTCAATTTAAGCCTATGGATATGTCCTAACCTGAGGCAATCAAGTTCACTCGCCTCCCCTCACCGTTATCTCTCTCTCTCTCTCTCTCTCTCTCTCTCTCTCTCTCTCTCTCTCTCTGCAGTCCATTTGTTTTAAGGCCTTTCGCTTACATTAACATATATGGGTAATAATCACTTACATTGACATATATGGGAAATAAAAAACGTTTTACAACTTAGTTTCTTTTATTATACGAAGCATACATGCAAAATAACATTTCGTGAATAAAGACATAGCACTTAGTGGGGGAAAAAAATCTGAGCCTAACATTTGCACGCTTAAAAGCGGTAGGAAAACTTTTTTTTGATTACGCCCTGACATCGCAATATACATTTCGGGTTTGATCGGTGGTTATCCCTCCCTGGGTTTCTCCAAACAATAAAATCATTCTATTCTCGTTGACTTGCCTATCAAATGTTAAATGGATTCTCAAATCCCCAATTTTCTCTACTTCGAGCGTATCCATCAACGCCATTTCAGGTTTAAAATTAAACGCGATGACTGCCCGACCATGGCTGTAGCAATCATAATGAATTAGGTGGTCATAAGTTAAGCCTAGAGATTTTAATGTCTCGTAGTAAAGATGAGAAAGATTTTCGGGGAATTGCTGTTTATGTCGTACAAAGTGGAACCATTCAGTGTGACCCCTATGTGCTTAAGATTATTATGACCAAAATAAATGGGATTCCTATTCAGAACACCATTGAAACTTTCCATATTAACAATAGGGAGGTATAATTTTTCTGGTATAACCTTATTAAAAGGTAAATCCAACGTTGCCTGCGTTTGATTAGGGGCTAGCGCGTATGTCCTGTAAAGTGTTTTATTAAAGACAGTTTCCACCTTACTGTTGGGATTTGAAAGCGCCTGATGAAGGGCGAGTAGAGCCGGGGGGCGTGGGATAATTTTATCAATATGGAGCCTGAGGGTCTGCCCCTCTCTTTTATTCTTTCCCTGTACTTCATTTTCCCACCCCCTTTTTTCCCTTCCCCTCTCCCATCCCAGGTACCTACCCTCGGGCTATAAACTGGATTGTATCCAGGGGTACTTATCCTTTTCCCATATTCCCCTCTTCCCTGTCCTCATCGTACTGGTACTGGAGCCTGGCTTCTTCTAGATGAAATCGAAATTCTTCGGCCTGTACGGTGGAATTAATGAACCACACATTTGGGGCTAATTCCAACTTGATACAAACGTCAATATTATCCATCAAATATTCATCTACTGAAGCCACATCGAGCATAAGTGGATGAATAAGATGCAATCCTTCTCTTTTACCTTTATCAACCCACTCTTTTTCCATTTTGTTCAATTTTGTAAAATAATCGTCTGGTAAAACGTTTGAAATTAAATATTCCCTTGTAATCTTGGAAAACATATCCGAGCCGTCCGACTGTTTTGACAGTGTGAGACTTTGCTCTAGCTAATAACTTTATGTAAGAACAGTAATTGAAATGGGGATTTGATTCTACGAGCCTTTCGCCGATATAAACCTGGCTCGACTTGAAGATTGTATTTGCCAAACCATTGACAAATACAACATTTACATCCTCCCCCAACATGCTCCCATCGGAGGCCGTGACTTTTAAATGTAGTTCAATACTCAAACTGGCTAAATCAATTAGTGTTCCTTCTACGCCATTGATACGAAATTCGAGATAACGGTCAGTTATTGCTCCCACCGATGTAAGATTTGTTGGTAGAATAAAACTCGTTTGCCGATCAACCACGGAAGCTTCCACCACTCGTAAACGATTAGGTCTGGGAAAAGCATCCACCACCCCTGCGGTGGGGAGTTCGCTCCCTACAAGACCCGCAATTCTCGGTGCCGCTGATACCATGTTGAATGACTTCACACTAACGCCTATTTACCAGAACTAAATCACATTGCACTAAACACGTCTTTATATCCTATATTCCTACGTGATGAGATTTTCTTTTTATTTACTCTTTTCTTCCCATTTCTTTTGACATTTTTCCTTTTCTTCCCTTTGCCAGTAACAATACGTCGTCCCGTTGATTTTAGCGCCTCCAACCCCCTCTGTTTAAGGTTTGATTTGAAATCTCTTGTCCCCTGTTGTAAATCTCCCATGACATTTTGCCCAAATTCAAGGGCCGAGGGCAGGACCGCCTTTGCCACAAAGGGTGCAACCCTTTTAGCGAGTCCAGCTAATAGACTGAAAAGGCCACTCCCTTGCTGGGAATTTCTTGGGGCTCTAAAAACCTCAATATCCCCAAAAGCCCCTCCACGCAAGAGTTTTATGGGGGAACTAGCGAATAGGATACTAAACTCCTCAGGAGACGGGGAAAGAAGGCTACCCTCATGGTGACACACTCTTGAATAAACGTTTGGTGTGGGATGTTGCAGCTTTTATATAATTTTCTGCTTTGGTCTAATATGAAGGAAACTCGAAGATAAGAAATACAAGAGGTGAACATTACACTTTTTTTTTTTTTTTTTTTTTTTTCATTCTTAACATATGAACAAATTTACATGGATAAATGAGAAAACAAGTACATTTAAATATCACCACTATTAACTAATTGTCAAACTCCTTTACACCGATACAGATAGTTTCATTTTTGCTCTGGAAGTTGACGATCTTAATTCGGAGTTAGCGCAAGAACCCTTGAAATCATATATGGATTTTTCCAACTTCGACGTTGATCACCCGCTTTTTAGTAACGAGAGAAAGGGGGAGCTGGGGCTTTTAAAATCAGAAACGGGGAGTAATCTTATAACCGAGGTGAAAGCGTTGAAACCTAAAATGTATTCCATGCTAGTTCAGAAACAGGGTCACATTAATCGTGCGAAAGGTATACCAGGTCACATGCATGCTTCGATAAACCACGAACAGTATTCCCAAATCCTGGAAGATCATCGCGTCAACTATCTCACTGTACGGACAATTAGAAATGTGAGAGGACAAATGAGTACCACTAAAGTGAAAAAAGAAGTGTCTCTCGGCTTTTGATTCGAAGAGATACCATACAAGCCCATACAATTCTTACGCATACGGGCATCCCGATATTGAAGTGGGGGATGAGGAAGTTGTAATACGTTTTTATTACCCATATATGTCAATGTAAGTGATTATTACCCATATATGTTAATGTAAGCGAAAGGCCTTAAAACAAATGGACTGCGAGAGAGAGAGAGAGAGAGAGAGAGAGGAGAGAGAGAGAGAGAGAGAGAGATAACGGTGAGGGGAGGCGAGTGAACTTGATTGCCTCACGTTGGGACACACCCATAGGCTTAAATTGAAAGGATGTCACTATCTAGGGTCCAGATAGAGAACTCCATGCCTGGTGGTGACCACACACAAGAAACGCCCCCCTCGATTGCCTCACGTTGGCTCACAAGAGTGTGTCTCTTAGGATTAAAAAAGAAAAAAAATGCACAGAGAGATGGGTACTTTTCCATAGGCTTAAATTGAAAGGATTGTGGTCAGGGGGGAGGAGAGCCTCGTCTGCATACAAATGCGTGTCTTATGATAAAAGAAAAAACTGTGTGCTCGGTAGGAACAATGTCACTATCTAGGGGCATGGGTCATCCAGATAGAGAACTCCATGCCTGTCGGTGACCACAAACACAGAAAACGCCCCCCCTAGGGATCGGGGAAGGGAGGGAGGGGGAAAGAAGGGTGCGTCATTCAAGATAGACATCTCCAAGCCTGCCGGTGACCATAGACACAGAAAACGCCCACTGAGGGCCGGGGGGGGGGGAGGGGTTGTAGTAGCCTGGGGGGAAATGGGTGGGGGGGCGGCTGTTTCTAAACAAAACCTTACGTTTACATCCCCAAACGGACTGAGCAATCCTGACAATGGCCTCAAAAAGTGAGCAGCCAAGGCAATGGCCCACTGAGCAACCAAGGCAATGGCCCAAAATAGTGAGCAGCCAAGGCAATGGCCCAAAATAGTGAGCAGCCAAGGCAATGGCCCACTGAGCAGCCAAGGCAATGGCCCACTGAGCAGCCAAGGCAATGGCCCCAAAAAGTGAGCAGCCAAGGCAATGGCCCACTGAGCAGCCAAGGCAATGGCCCAAAAAAGTGAGCAGCCAAGGCAATGCCCCCAAAAAGTGAGCAGCCAAGGCAATGGCCCACTGAGCAGCCAAGGCAATGGCCCAAAAAAGTGAGCAGCCAAGGCAATGGCCCACTGAGCAGCCAAGGCAATGGCCCAAAAAAGTGAGCAGCCAAGGCAATGGCCCACTGAGCAGCCAAGGCAATGCCCCCAAAAAGTGAGCAGCCAAGGCAATGGCCCACTGAGCAGCCAAGGCAATGGCCCAAAAAAGTGAGCAGCCAAGGCAATGCCCCAAAAAAGTGAGCAGCCAAGGCAATGGCCCACTGAGCAGCCAGGGCAATGGCCCAAAAAAGTGAGCAGCCAAGGCAATGCCCCCAAAAAGTGAGCAGCCAAGGCATATTTCCTACTACTATTATCCTGCTTGATAGGGCAATGTCACAGTCCCTTGCCTCTGCCTATTCATGAGTGACATTTAAATCTTTAAAAACATTCGCTGCAAGTTTGAAATTATGAAGTTCCACCGATTCCACTGCTTGGTTAGGAAGATCATTCCAAAACCTGGTCAAAGCTGGAATAAAACTTCTAGAAGACTGTGTAGTATTGAGCCTCATGATTGTGAAGGCAAGATTGTCAGAATAAATTGCATACAGGATGGTACAGTCTGTGAAGATCTGAATGCAAAGAATGGACGGAATTATGGGAAGTCTATGCAAAATGCATACAGGATTCATTTAAAGACAGTGTTATAGATTGATATCTGATTACTATCTAGATCAGGAATAAGAAATTTAATAGACCGCAAGTTCTTGTCTAACAAATTAAGATGACATACAGCAGCTGGAGATCAAGATAGGAGAACAATATCAAGGCACAATGAAATAATTAAAATATTTCTTCAAGATAGTTTGATTGCCAAAAATATTGAAAGACTCAATAAGCCACTTTTTTTGCGCAATTGAAAATGAAACAGATCGATAGAATTTCCCAAAAAGAGTTGTAGATAATAAAAGAACATTATCAGTCCAGAGATCTGGATGTCGAGGAGCCACTGTCCTTGCCTCACAATCATACTTTGAGTTTTGTTAGAGTCTAACTTCATGGCCCAAAATTTGTACCATGCCCTAATTTTAGCTTAATCTCTATTAAGGGGTTTAGCAAACCCAGATCTGCGTTCAAGAGATGGAATTGATGCAAAGAGAGTAGCATCATCTGCATATGCAACGGACTTGTTTTCTAGGCTAAATCATATATCATGTGTGTATGGTATGAGACGTAATGGGCCAAGGACACTACCCTGAGGAACACCAGATATTACATTCTTATCAGCAACTGCTCTTTGTAATTTATTACTAGAAAAACCAGTAATGATGCTACAAAAAGACCAATCTAATTCCATCTGCTTGAGTTTGAAAACAAGCCCCTCATGATTGACAAGGTCAAAGGCAGCATTAAAATCAAGGCAAATCATACGTACTTCCTGGCTACAAATAAGGGATTTCTGTCCAGCATTGGAGATTGTAAGGGCGGGAATCACATGCTCCCAGTCCTTTGCCAAAGTCAAATCGCAAGATAGGGAACGGATTATTGCCTTCAGCATACCGAAAGAATTATTTGGAAGAAAAGCATCTTTCTTTTCCAACTAGGGTTGACGCTTGGCTTTTAATAATAATAGTAATAATAATTATGATAACAACAATAATAATAATAGTAAATAGCAATATTTCGGGTGATCAACTTCCATGCAAAGCTATAAGAATAATGAATTCATAGGCATGTGAATAGTAATCTAAGGATTCTTTAAAAGGAAAATAACTATGAAAGATGAAAGGAAGACCCTTTCGCCGAACACTAATTACTCCTGGGTAAGATATATCACTCAGCATTTCCTTCCTTCCCTGTCATGGTACAACCTTTGGATTTCAAAGTCGACAGGTTTTTGACGAAGATCTCGTCATCTCGTGAATAATGAGAGAGAGAGAGAGAGAGAGAGAGAGAGAGAGAGAGAGAGAGAGAGAGAGAGAGAGAGACCTTTGGATTTCAAAGTCGACAGGTTTTTGACAAAGATCTCGTCATCTCGTGAATAATGAGAGAGAGAGAGAGAGAGAGAGAGAGAGAGAGAGAGAGAGAGAGAGAGAGAGAGAGAGAGAGAGAGAGAGAGAGAGAGAGGGGAGGGGAAATACGTGAAGCTGATATGCAAAGCATCAAAGGGGATAACTAAACACAAAGCATTAATTCAGGCCGGTATCACCTTGCGTAGTTGAGATATCTTCAAGAATAGTAATACATAATCCCATAAATTTAAACTATCCAATTATATTTTTTTAATGAAAATACATTATTTATTAAAACAAATATCATTACAAATGCTGGTCAAGATAACGGGAAAACGTTAATTTATAGATAATATCTTAAACATTATTAGGATAATAGTCTTTAAGGGAGCAATTGTTCTTGACCAGTTAAATAAGACCTTTTAATACAATATATATATATATATATATATATATATATATATATATATATATATATATATATATATAATATGTATATATACACACATATATACTGTATATAATATATACATTTATATATATACATATATTTATGTATATATATATATATATATATATATATATATATATATATATATATATATATATATATATATAACAGACATATAGAAATATAAGATTTCTAGGTAAATTATTACTGTGGAACACATATATCAATAGAGAAGAAGGGGAAGAAGAAGAAGAAGAAGGAGAAGAAGAAGAAGATAAGAGAGAGAGAGAGAGAGAGAGAGAGAGAGAGATGTAAGGTAAAAATGTTGGATAAATGAATTGCAATCAAACCTGAACCTGGGATTTAAGAAATCAAAAAGTTATAAATGAATTGGGAACACAAAAGTCTATTACCAGTTTTACAAAGTCACGTGAACAAAGAAACAATAGATAGATAAAGTTCATTTTCTTAGACAAGAGATGGAAAAACATTATTATTATTATTATTATTATTATTATTATTATTATTATTATTATTATTATTACTAGGTAAGCTACAACGCTGGTTGGAAAAGAAGGATGCTGTAAACCAAAGGGCTCCAACAGGGAGAAAATAGCCCAGTGAGGAAAGGAAATAAGGAAATAAATAAACTATATGAGAAATAATGAATAATTAAAATGAAATATTTTGAGAACGGTAACAACATTAAAACAGATTTTTCATATATAAACTATATAAAGAGACTTATGTCAGCATGTATAACATTAAAAAAAATGGCAGCCAGTTTGAACCTTTGAAGTTCTACCAATTAAGAACCTGATTAAAAATATGCAAAAATAAGAATAATACGTAGCTATGAAATCTGGGAATGCTCTTCGAACTCTCCAAGAGAGATTAGCTCACCAAACGTTCAGCTGGGCTCCACAAGGCACTAGAAAAGTTGTAAGACCCAAACCTACATGGCTGAGGACTATGAAGCGCGAAGCAGATGATGAATACAGAAGTATTAAATTAAAAGCTCAAGATAAAGATGACTGACGTAATATAACCGAGGCCCTTTGCTTCAATAGGCTTACACTGTTAGAAAAAATAATAATTTTAATCGGAAATTCTACGCAAAAATATACTGTTCTTAACTATATTTCATTAAAGTACAGGCAACCGTAATTTTACCTTAGAGTGTTATTATCTTTTACGGGTTGGTGACCGTAATATTACTCCTTTACGTCAATATATCCGTTTTTTAAAATCCTGTAATAAATGTTGCCAGACATTTCCCGTTTTTTAATGCAAATTTTTAACAGTGTAGGAGGTGATGATGATGAAATCTAGACACAAATTGCAGACAAAATCATCTACGAAATAAAGGAGAGCCACGATTATGCAGATGAACAGAAAACGGAGACATACTCGAATTAATTGGATGTTCCTCGGGAGACCAACTTGAGCCTGTATAACGGCTCTCCCGCCTCTACAGCCCAGCCAGGCAAGAAACATGATATGTTTCCTCAGTGTTCTCAGAATTTTGCAATAATGAGCCACTCGAAGCTTCAAGCCACCTGCTGCTTGGAATTATGGAGTGTTATCTTGACGAAGAAATTATTTTCTTCCACTTTTTTTTTTCTTTTTTTCATTTCATTCTTCAATTCGTCGTGTTCATTCACCGACTGGACGGATTCACGTCGTTAATGTCAATAGAATTATGCAAAGGTTTTCCACAGATTCAAATTTTTTTTAATGGTCTGGTAGTGCAATTTGTTTGCTAAGGATATATATATATATATATATATATATATATATATATATATATACATATACATATATATATATATATATATATATATTTATATATATACATATATATACACACATACATATATATATATATATATATGTACATACATCATCATACATATACCAAAGGCACTTCCCCCAATTTTGGGGGGTAGCCGACATCAACAAGAACAAACAAAAAAGGGGACCTCTACTCTCTATGTTCCTCCAGCCTAACCAGGGACTCAGCCGAGTTCAGCTGGTACTGCTAGGGTGCCACAGCCCAACCTCCCACATTTCCACCACAAATAAAGCTTCATACTGCTGAGTCCCCTACTGCTGCTACCTCCGCGGTCATCTAAGGCAGTGGTTCTCAAACTGGGGGTCGCGACCCCCCTGTGGGTCGCCAAATGCTTTTGGGGGGGTCGCGAGATGATGTTAAGAAAATATAAATATAAGTAAGCAAAAAATAGTATTATGGTCAACTTTAGTTTTAAGGCTAAATCATAATAATTCTGCTAAAATATTTCAAATCAATAATAAACCAAATGTTTATATTTTAGTACAACAAATATATATATATATATATATATATATATATATATATATATATATATATATATATGTATGTATATATATATATATATATATATATATATATATATATATATATATATATACACCTTATATTTTGTCATTTACCGTAACTAGTTACGAATTGTTACGCATCTTTAAGAATAACACTGAAAAGAGAGCCGGGTGGGACAATAGTAACACCATGGGCCTTTGCAAAAACTAAACTAATTACTACACACTAGTGATTCCCCCACTGCTGCGCTGGGACTGAGTTTCTATGCAGTAGTGTCATTGATTTTAAGCTAGCATTATTAGTTTTGGAAGGTATGATTTATCAAACATAAACGTCTTTTTTTTGCTATTTTTGACAGTTCTGAGCAAGGGTGTATATCCGTCAGTCCGCGTGATTCTCATACGAGTAGGATATTCCCTCGCTAATAGCATACTAGTTTTGCCGTAACTTACTCATATTTTGTCATTTTATTTTTCCCCTTTAAGCAAACGAGTCTGTTAACTATAAAAAACGAAGCAAAATTATTAAAGCTGATGGACTTTCATGTATGGGTAAATGAATACATAATATTTAAATAAAACAAACTAAACATATAAAGAAATACAATAGTAATTATGAAATAATAAACGAATAAATTTAAGATATACAAAAGGGAAAATAAGTAAATAGCTGAATAGTTAAATAGATAAATAAATGAATTAACACATTTATAGATAAATGCAAACAAAAATGAATGAAAAAATAAGTAATTAAATGAATATATAAAATGTAAAAAATTAATGGATAAGTAAATAAACTGATTGATTGATAAATAGATTAGTTAATGAATAAATAAATCAACTGATGAAATCAGTAACTGATTAGTTGATAAGCAAATAAAAAAAAAACAATAAATATAATATATTTATATATCTAGCCACTGATAGTGTTAAACTATTATTCATAATTTTTTGCCACGCATTACATTTTATTATACAATGTACTTGCAATAGTTCCAATATTTTACCTACAATTCCTAGAAACATCGTACAAAACCGAGATGTCACCTCCCCATCTCACTGTCAATTTACACTCGTACACGTTCAGTACCTGTCCGTTTTCCAGTCCTGAGCTCCGTTGGCGCACAGTGAATGAGCGTGACCAGTTGCCAGATGCTTAATAACAATGCATCACCAATTTACAGTAAAATTTTGACTTTTGCTTGATACTCAGGGTCTCAGAATACGTGATGCTTAAAACTAAATGTCAGTATACATACTTTCAAATTTATCTGGTATTTAAATAACAATTAATTGATATTTTATCTATCTGATTATCAATATGGCATTTACTATCAGCAGTCCAAGACGGCACATGAGTCGAGTTAGTCAACGGTGAGTCTTTCCTCAGTCACAGCTGCCTCGTGTGTGTTTAGGGACAATTTTTGATAGCAAGCTATATACATATTAAGCAACATGGAGCGATGGATAATTCGTAGGACTGCAAACAAGGAAGGAACATCAGATACTAACAACAGTGTCTCAGAAACAACTGATGAGATTCCTTCCGAACTACCATCTACCAGTTCTACTTCAAATATAGATAAAAGGCAAGACAAACGTAAGGGTAAGACCTCCCAGTATGACCAATCATCCAAACCCAAACTTCGGAAATATCAAGCAGAATTTATAAAATTCGGATTCACTAGTTTTACCATTGATAAGATGCAGTACCCCTTATGTGTTATGTGCTCAGAAGTACTTGCAAATGAAAGCTTAAAGCCTGTGAAAATGAAAAGGCATTTGCAAAGCAAGCATCCTTCTCATGCTGATAAACCAATAGAATTTTTCCGTCGAAAGGAGGGAGAGTTGCAGGGTCAAAAACAAGTGCTAGCTCAGAAAACCACCACCTCTGCCAAAGCTCAGATGGCATCATTTGAGGTAGCATACCTAATTGCACAGTCCAAGCAGCCACATACCATTGGGGAAACCCTCATGAAACCTGGTGCAGTGACTATGAGTCGGATTATGCATGGTAATAAGATGGCCCGTGAGCTGGAAACAGTCCCGCTGTCTAACGACACCATTACTCGACGAATTAATGACATTTCAAATGACATTAAGTGTCAGCTGATTGAGAGGGTTAAGGGAAAGAAGTATGCTTTGCAGCTAGATGAGTCGACAGACATATCAAATTCTGCACAATTACTTGCATTCATTAGATACAGTTTTGGTGGAAAACTTCAAGAAGACATGCTTTTTTGCACTGTACTAGAGGGGACCTGTACAGGTAGTGACATTTTCACAAAGCTAGACACCAAAATACAAAAGGAGGGCTTGTCTTGGGACCAGTGTGTTGGTGTGTGCACAGACGGTGCTGGGGCAATGTTGGGTAAGAGGAAAGGACTTAAAGCAAAAGTTTTACAAGTGGCACCTCACATAAATTTTACACATTGTATTATTCACAGGGAAGCTCTTGCTAGCAAAGCACTCAATCCAGAGTTAAGCAGTGTTCTTCAAACTGCGATTAAAATAGTAAATTACATCAAAACACGTCCCATAAATGCCAGGCTGTTCTCCACACTCTGCAATGAGATGGGCTCGGAGCATGAAGCACTGTTGTTCCACACAGAAGTCAGGTGGCTGTCCCGAGGCAAAGTTCTCAGCCGCTTGTACGAACTACGAGATGAGGTGCGCCTGTTCCTGATCAAATCTGAGTCCCAACTTGCTGACTATCTGACTGACCCTGACTGGTTAGCAAGTCTAGCATATTTGTCTTGTATATTCGAAAGACTTAATCTGCTGAATTTATCACTACAAGGCCCAAACACGAACATCTTGATTCTTTCTGACAAAATTGATGCATTTACAAGGAAGCTGGAACGATGGGCTGTGCGAGTTGATGGGGGCAGTGTTGAAATGTTTCCTGAGGTGGAAGAATTTATGGCGGAGAATGAATTAAGCGTCGATAACGTGAAGGTAATGATCGCAACTCACCTACAAGGTCTTGTGGACCACTTCAAGAAATTCTTCCCAAAAGAGACAACCCCACAACAATATGACTGGATACGGCAACCATTCACTGCTACAGGGGATCACTTATCATCCGACATGGAGGATGAGCTGCTGGAGCTCTCCAGTGATCGGACTTTACAGGCATCGTTTGGCTCAACCACACTGGATGAGTTCTGGATTTCAATTGCAAGGGAATATCCACGATTATCCATGGCAGCAATGGATGTATTACTTCCTTTTGGATCAACCTATTTATGTGAAAAGACTTTTTCGGCACTGACTTATATAAAAAACAAATACCGATCAAGACTCAGGGTGGAGGATGATCTCCGAGTTGCCATCTCTGGTATCAAACCCAGGATGGAGTTACTGTGCTCAAAAAAGCAGGCCCATGTATCTCACTAATTGATGTTAGTTATTCATGATAAACTTAGGCCTGTGTAAATACTGTTTTCACTGTGGAATAGGGATATAATTAACTAATCACTGCTAGTGGAGCCCCATAGTTGGGCCTAAATATTGATCATTGTCATTAAACTTCCATGAATATTGTACTTTTATTTTAACAGTTACTAAATAAGTAATTATTTCACAAGAAATTCATACAGTTCTTCTAAAGCCAAAAAAAAAAGAAAAAAAAAATATTATCTCAGACATAATTTCCAAAATTTTCCAAAATATTGATTTTGAAACCAAAAGGGTATGAAATAGCTTTGAGTCTACTGGATGTTTGTGTGGGTATACTGTCTCATATGAGAATTATAGATCATTAGCTGATTTTAGGTTTCAGCAAATTTGTAATATCAGCACCCAAGTCAAACGCTATAATTATTTTGTTAATCATTTTAAGCCCAGCCTGAATATCTAAATTTTGGTATAAAGATACCAGTAATTTTTTCTTTATTGTGCTAAAGTTTACAAACACTGACATAATTTATGCTATCTGCAGTAGCTTTCTTCAACAAAGGTATAATTCTAATTTCATACTTATTTTTTTCTCTTGAAGCAGCTAGCAAAGTGTGAGCGCCTGTACGGATTTAACATTAATTCTATAAATTTAAATAGACTGTATTGCTTTGCCTATTTTGTCTTTAAAGATTGTGATTTTTTCTACAAGTAATTAATTAGTTAACTCTATAATGCGTATATTTTTTGCATTTATCTTATCATGTTTGTTGTTATTATGTTCTTATGATTCGGGGCATAGGCATGTACTGTGTGTGTGTGTGTGTGTGTGTGTCAGAAGCACTTCGGGGAAAGGCGAGGGTCACATGCCTCTAGCAATATCGTTTGGGGGGTCGCGGGCTGAAAAGTTTGAGAACCACTGATCTAAGGCACCGGAGGAAGCAGCAGGGCCTACCGGAACTGCGTCACAATCGCTCGCCATTCATTCCTATTTCTAGCACGCTCTCTTGCCTCTCTCACATCTATCCTCCTATCACCCAGAGCTTTCTTCACACCATCCATCCACCCAAACCTTGGCCTTCCTCTTGTACTTCTCCCATCAACTCTTGCATTCATCACCTTCTTTAGCAGACAGCCATTCTCCATTCTCTCAACATGGCCAAACCACCTCAACACATTCATATCCACTCTAGCCGCTAACTCATTTCTTACACCCGTTCTCACCCTCACCACCTCGTTCCTGACCCTATCTACTCGAGATACACCAGCCATACTCCTCAGACACTTCATCTCAAACACATTCAATTTCTGTCTCTCCATCACTTTCATTCCCCACAACTCCGATCCATACATCACAGTTGGTACAATCACTTTCTCATATAGAACTCTCTTTACATTCATGCCCAACCCTCTATTTTTTACTACTCCCTTAACTGCCCCCAACACTTTGCAACCTTCATTCACTCTCTGACGTACATCTGCTTCCACTCCACCATTTGCTGCAACAACAGACCCCAAGTACTTAAACTGATCCACCTCCTCAAGTAACTCTCCATTCAACATGACATTCAACCTTGCACCACCTTCCCTTCTCGTACATCTCATAACCTTACTCTTACCCACATTAACTCTCAACTTCCTTCTCTCACACACCCTTCCAAATTCTGTCACTAGTCGGTCAAGCTTCTCTTCTGTGTCTGCAACCAGTACAGTATCATCCGCAAACAACAACTGATTTACCTCCCATTCATGATCATTCTCGTCTACCAGTTTTAATCCTCGTCCAAGCACTCGAGCATTCACCTCTCTCACCACTCCATCAACATACAAGTTAAACAACCACGGCGACATCACACATCCCTGTCTCAGCCCCACTCTCACCGGAAACCAATCACTCACTTCATTTCCTATTCTAACACATGCTTTACTACCTTTGTAGAAACTTTTCACTGCTTGCAACAACCTTCCACCAACTCCATATAACCTCATCACATTCCACATTGCTTCCCTATCAACTCTATCATATGCTTTCTCCAGATCCATAAACGCAACATACACCTCCTTACCTTTTGCTAAATATTTCTCGCATATCTGCCTAACTGCAAAAATCTGATTCATACAACCCCTACCTCTTCTAAAACCCCCCTGTACTTCCCAGATTGCATTCTCTGTTTTATCCTTAATCCTATTAATCAGTACTCTACCATACACTTTTCCAACTACACTCAACAAACTAATACCTCTTGAATTACAACACTCATGCACATCTCCCTTACCCTTATATAGTGGTACAATACATGCACAGACCCAATCTACTGGTACCATTGACAACACAAAACACACATTAAACAATCTCACCAACCATTCAATTATAGTCACACCCCCTTCCTTCAACATCTCAGCTTTCACACCATCCATACCCGATGCTTTTCCTACTCTCGTTTCATCTAGTGCTCTCCTCACTTCCTCTATTGTAATCTCTCTCTCATTCTCATCTCCCATCACTGGCACCTCAACACCTGGAACAGCAATTATCTCTGCCTCCCTATCATCCTCAACATTCAGCAAACTTTCAAAATATTCCGCCCACCTTTTCCTTGCCTCCTCTCCTTTTAACAACCTTCCATTTCCATCTTTCACTGTCTCTTCAATTCTTGTGCCGGCCTTTCTTACTCTCTTCACTTCTTTCCAAAACTTCTTCTTATTCTCTTCATATGACTGACCCAGTCCCTGACCCCACCTCAGGTCAGCTGCCCTCTTTGCCTCACGTACCTTGCGCTTTACTTCCACCTTTTTCTCTCTATATTTTTCATACTTCTCTATACTATTACTCTGCAGCCATTCTTCAAAAGCCCTCTTTTTCTCTTCCACTTTTACCTTCACTCCTTCATTCCACCATTCACTGCCCTTCCTCATGCTGCCTCCAACAACCTTCT
>NC_090731.1:17591543-17604043 GCF_036898095.1 Palaemon carinicauda | reverse complement strand
TTTGTTTTCGGATTTCTGTCTTACACATATTTCATAATTTCAGTGTGAGTTAAATATACACATAATCTCTCTCTCTCTCTCTCTCTCTCTCTCTCTCTCTCTCTCTCTCTCTCTCTCTCTCTCTCTCTCTCTCTCTCTTCGTTATGACGTATTTCCAAAGACTTGAACATTTTGTTTTCTGATTTCTGTCTTGCACATAATACATAATTTCAGTGTGAGTTGAATATACACATAATCTCTCTCTCTCTCTCTCTCTCTCTCTCTCTCTCTCTCTCTCTCTCTCTCTCTCTCTCTCTCTCTGTACCAAACATTTCTTTTTACCTTCATCACTCTTACTGTATTCAGAGTTCTTCTGAGCTCTTTACTGCAGACTCTGGCCTAAAAAAGGTTTTCCTTTATTCTATTTGCTTGCTTGTTTCTTCATGCAAGCAATATCCTGAAGTTCAGGTTGCTTCCATTTCCTTTTCAGCATTTCTTCTCGTACATTTATGTGTGGTATCTTTTTACGAAAGGGGTTCCGATTTAATTCTTCATTTTCACTGTTCTTCACTTCCTCGGGAGAAAACAAAAACATCCGGTCTTCCATGTTTGATAGGTAGTAGGTTGTCCAGGGCACCAGCCACCCGTTTGAGATACTACCGCTAAAGAGTTATAGGGTCCTTTGATTGGCCAGACAGTACTACATTGGACCCTTCTCTTTCCCCTTGCCTACACATACACCGAATAGTGTGGCCTATTCTTTACAGATTCCCCTCTGTCCTCATACACCTGGGAGCACTGAGATTACCAAACAATTCTTCTTCACCAAAGGGGCTAAATGCTGTCCTGTAATTGTTCAGTCCTTTTGGTAAGGGTAGAAGAGACTCTTTAGCTATGGTAAGCAGCTCTTCTAGGAGAAGGACACTCCAAAATCAAACCATTGTTCTCTAGTCTTGGTTGTGCCATAGCCTCTGTACCATGGTCTTCCACTGTCTCTTGGGTTAGAGTTCTCTTGCTTGAGGGTATACTCGGGCACACTATTCTATCTAATTTCTCTTCCTCTTGTTTTGTTAAAGTTTTTATAGTTTATACAGGAAATATTTATTTCAATGTTGTCACTCTTCTTAGAGTATTTTATTTTTCCTTATTTCCTTTCCTCACTAGGCTATTTTCCCTGTTGGGGCCCCTGGGCTTATAGCATCCAGCTTTTCCAACTAGGGTTATAGCTTAATAATAATAATAATAATAATAATAATAATAATATCTAAGATACTCGATGATATTCCTTTAAATTTCTTATCACTGTTATATTTACAATATCTGAATTATGGGTAGCGCTATGAATTTGGCCTATCATACAACACGTCTAGAAGGGTCCAAGAAATTAATTCGCAGGTAGAGTGGATACGAATGTGTTGAGGTGGCTTTGCATGTAGAGAGAATGGAAAATGGCCGTCGGCTGAAGAAGGCGATGATTGCAAGCCTACATTCAAGACAGGGGTTGTTGAGGGAGCTGGGGGTTGCAGGATTCGAGGCCAGACTCATCTAGTAATGTTAGTGATTCTGACTATGAATTTTTAGCTCATGAAAGACCTGTTGCCTTCCTCTCTTGTCATGCATAAGTTTAGTAAACATTCCATTTCAATCAAATGTCTGTTTCAAAGATGAAGCCTAAACTTCCTGTGTTTATAACACACTTGTGGCTACCAATATTCTTCTTCACTTTTACTGTTATTTAATTAATTCTTATGCAGGAATTGTGTATCTCCTGGTAATAAGGTTGGAATGAATACAACAATCTTACGCTGATGAAATTTTCGATTCGGGGCCTTATTTTACACCTTTGAAATAAACAGTGATATTTCTGTATCTTCCTCGAAATAATTCCCTATTGAAGATATCAGTAAGAAAATAATGGTATGCTTCTACTGTGTCAGTTCCATATTTCGAATATTTTACTTGCTCCTTATAAGATTCATTGGTAAAATCTAATAATTGTCGCCTATGTAGAATAAAGAGAAGATGACAGAATGGCCCCCAGTCGAGTGCATACCGGTTATGCTAAGAATCTCCCGGTTTATAAATCAAGATAAAGACGACTGGCAAAATCCTACCGAGGCCCTTTGCGTCAATAGGCGTTGGATGATGATGATGATGATGAGAATAAAAAAAAAAACTTTTAATTGAAAATATAATACCCCTTTGTATCTTGTTGTTTGTTGATGTAAATTGCCTGGCCCATACGATCAGGCACGGGCTCTTGCGCTTTTTTTTTTTTTTTTTTTTTTTTTTTTTTTAAAGATTGCTTGGCCCTTACGGCCAGGCACGGGCTCTTGCACACTTGCAGCCCGTAGCATCACACTTGCAGTTCGTAGTGCCCCATTATAGCCAAAACACAAATCTTGACGCGACTCCCCCCCCCCCCGTGCAAAATTGGAAGAAGATATACTGCATGCCGTCAGTTATTGAAGAAGTGATTCGTATCTCAAGAAGATGCAGCCTCTATTACAAATCATCCTCGAGATTATTTGGAAATGGCATGTCTTTCAATCTTTGAGATTCCCTGGATGGAGAAAGAGCTAGTCTCCTCGTCCTACTGTATTTTTTTATCATTAAAATATTGTTGATCTAAAATAGGTTTTGAGAATATTTCCTGAAATGTAATCTGCAATTTCATGTCCTCAGCAAGTTTGAAATGTCATATTTCATGTCATCATTTTAATATAGGTTTTGAGAATGTTTCCTGAAATGTATTCGGCAATTTCATGTCCTCAGCAACTTGCTTGTTATGTCATATTTCATGTCATCCTTTTAATATAGGTTTTGAGAATGTTTCCTGAAATGTATTCGGCAATTTCATGTCCTCAGCAACTTGCTTGTTATGTCATATTTCATGTCATCATTTTAATATAGGTTTTGAGAATATTTCCTGAAATGTATTCTGCAATTTCATGTCCTCAGCAGCTCGTTTGATATGTCATATTCCCTGTCATCATTTTAATTTAGGTTTTGAGAATATTTCCTAAAATGTATTCGACAATTTCATGTCCTCAGCAAGTTTGAAATGTCATATTTCATGTCATCATTTTAATATAGATTTTGAGAATAATTCCTGAAATGTATTCTGCAATTTCATGTCTCAGCAACTTGCTTGTTATGCCATATTTCATGTCATCATTTTAATATAGGTTTTGAGAATATTTCCTGAAATGTATTCTGCAATTTCATGTCCTCAGCAGCTCGTTTGATATATCATATTCCCCGTCATCATTTTAATATAGGTTTTGAAAATATTTCCTGAAATGTATTAGGCAATTTCATGTCCTCAGCAAGTTTGATATGTCATATTTCATGTCATCATTTTAATATAGGTTTTGAGAATGTTTCCTGAAATGTATTCGGCAATTTCATGTCCTCAGCAAGTTTGTTATGTCATATTTCATGTCATCGTTTTAATATAGGTTTTGAGAATATTTCCTGAAATGTATTCTGCAATTTCATGTCCTCAGCAACTCGTTTGATATGTCATATTCCCCGTCATCATTTTAATATAGGTTTTGAAAATATTTCCTGAAATGTATTAGGCAATTTCATGTCCTCAGAAAGTTTGATATGTCATATTTCATGTCATCATTTTAATATAGGTTTTGAGAATGTTTCCTGAAATGTATTAGGCAATTTCATGTCCTCAGCAACTTGCTTGTTATGTCATATTTCATGTCATCATTTTAATATAGGTTTTGAGAATATTTCCTGAAATGTATTCTGCAATTTCATGTCCTCAGCAGCTCGTTTGATATGTCATATTCCCCGTCATCATTTTAATATAGGTTTTGAAAACATTTCCTGAAATGTATTAGGCAATTTCATATCCTCAGCAGCTCGTGTGATATGTCATATTCCCCGTTATCATTTTAATATAGGTTTTAAAAATATTTCCTGAAATGTATTCTGCAATTTCATGTCCTCAGCAGCTCGTTTGATATGTCATATTCCCCGTCATCATTTTAATATAGGTTTTGAAAACATTTCCTGAAATGTATTAGGCAATTTCA
Source organism: Palaemon carinicauda (assembly GCF_036898095.1). Lineage (NCBI taxonomy): Eukaryota > Metazoa > Arthropoda > Malacostraca > Decapoda > Palaemonidae > Palaemon > Palaemon carinicauda. The sequence continues at coordinate 17,600,009 of NC_090731.1, read as the reverse complement.
TATCCTCAGCAGCTCGTGTGATATGTCATATTCCCCGTCATCATTTTAATATAGGTTTTGAAAACATTTCCTGAAATGTATTAGGCAATTTCATGTCCTCAGCAAGTTTGATATGTCATATTTCATGTCATCATTTTAATATAGGTTTTGAGAATTTTTCCTGAAATGTATTCGGCAATTTCATGTCCTCAGCAAGTTTGAAATGTCATATTTCATGTCATCATTTTAATTTAGGTTTTGAGAATGTTTCCTGAAATGTATTCGGCAATTTCATGTCCTCAGCAACTTGCTTGTTATGTCATATTTCATGTCATCATTTTAATATAGGTTTTGAGAATATTTCCTGAAATGTATTCTGCAATTTCATGTCCTCAGCAGCTCGTTTGATATGTCATATTCCCTGTCATCCTTTTAATATAGTTTTTGAGAATATTTCCTGAAATGTATTCTGCAATTTCATGTCCTCAGCAACTTGCTTGTTATGTCATATTTCATGTCATCATTTTAATATAGGTTTTGAGAATGTTTCCTGAAATGTATTCGGCAATTTCATGTCCTCAGCAAGTTTGAAATGTCATATTTCATGTCATCATTTTAATTTAGGTTTTGAGAATGTTTCCTGAAATGTATTCGGCAATTTCATGTCCTCAGCAACTTGCTTGTTATGTCATATTTCATGTCATCATTTTAATATAGGTTTTGAGAATGTTTCCTGAAATGTATTCGGCAATTTCATGTCCTCAGCAACTTGCTTGTTATGTCATATTTCATGTCATCATTTTAATATAGGTTTTGAGAATATTTCCTGAAATGTATTCTGCAATTTCATGTCCTCAGCAGCTCGTTTGATATGTCATATTCCCTGTCATCATTTTAATTTAGGTTTTAAGAATATTTCCTGAAATGTATTCGGCAATTTCATGTCCTCAGCAAGTTTGAAATGTCATATTTCATGTCATCATTTTAATTTAGGTTTTGAGAATGTTTCCTGAAATGTATTCGGCAATTTCATGTCCTCAGAAACTTGTTTGATATATCATATTCCTTGTCATTCTTTTAATATAGGTTTTGAGAATATTTCCTGAAATGTATTCTGCAATTTCATGTCCTCAGCAACTTGCTTGTTATGTCATATTTCATGTCATCATTTTAATATAGGTTTTGAGAATATTTCCTGAAATGTATTCGCAATTTCATGTTCTCAGCAGCTCGTTTGATATGTCATATTCCCTGTCATCATTTTAATATAGGTTTTGAAAATGTTTCCTGAAATGTATTCGGCAATTTCATGTTCTCAGTAGCTCGTTTGATATGTCATATTCCCTGTCATCATTTTAATCTAGGTTTTGAAAATATTTCCTAAAATGTATTCGGCAATTTTATGTTCTCAGCAACTCGTTTGATATTTTATTTTCCCTGTCATCATTTTAATAAAGGTTTTAAAAATGTTTCCTGAAATGTATTCGACAATTTCATGTCCTTAGCAAGTTTGATATGTCATATTTCATGTCATCATTTTAATATAGGTTTTGAGAATATTTCCTGAAATGTATTCGGCAATTTTATGTCCTCAGCCTATGTCATATTTCATGTTATCATTTCAATATAGGTTTTGAAAATGTTTCCTGAAATGTATTAGGCAATTTCATGTCCTCAACAGCTCGTTTGATTGTTATATTCCCTGTCATCATCTTAATATAGGTTTTGAAAATGTTTCCTGAAATGTATTAGGCAATTTCATGTCCTCAACAGCTCGTTTGATTGTTATATTCCCTGTCATCATCTTAATATAGGTTTTGAAAATGTTTCCTGAAATGTATTAGGCAATTTCATGTCCTCAACAGCTCGTTTGATTGTTATATTCCCTGTCATCATCTTAATATAGGTTTTGAAAATGTTTCCTGAAATGTATTAGGCAATTTCATGTCCTCAGCAGCTCGTTTGATTGTTATATTCCCTGTCATCATTTTAATATAGGTTTTGAAAATGTTTCCTGAAATGTATTAGGCAATTTCATGTCCTCAGCAAGTTTGATATGTCATATTCCCTGTCATCATTTTAATATAGGTTTTGAGAATGTTTCCTGAAATGTATTCTGCAATTTCATGTCCTCAGCAGCTCGTTTGATATTTTATTTTCCCTGTCAGCTGAATTCCTTCATATCTGCAGTGAACGTATTAAACTAACATAATATTATTATTTTTATAAATCCCAGATTTTTTTATATTTCATGTGAAGGAAGAATTTATATTACTCTTGTTGACTTGATATTACATTTTTCAAAATAAGAAAAAAAAAATAGAAAACAGATGCTGTTGAAACGTAACTTGCAATATAAAATAAGAATATAAAATCCTAAGTTAAACTGCATGCATTTTAAAATCGTATTTATTTCTCATCTTTACGGGATCAAGGACTTGAAGCATAACACACACACACACAAACACACACACACACACACACACACACACACACACATATATATATATATATATATATATATATATATATATATATATATATATATATACAAGTTGAGGATCTTATGTTTATGAGAAGAACAAGACGGGTCATTCAGTGAAAAATTCACGAATTAATGAATCAAATTTCGATTTACCCACCATCGACTGGTCTTCAAACAATTGGTAATAGAGGGAATGGTGTGTTATTCACAAATAATTCAATAATGATATGTGTTTGTTGCTGCTGGAGAAAGCTAGATACAGGGGCATTGTGTAATACCAGGTTTATGGATAGAAGTTATCAAATACAACGATTAATTCTTTTCAACATTTTGCAACAGCTTTTCATGTATAAGTAAAAAAAAAGTCCTCTTAGGGTTATGGTGGCCGATGTGGTAACGTTCCTGACTGGTGAAAGCCAGATGGGGGTTTGAGTCCCGCTCAAACTCGTTAGTTCATTTGGTCGCTGCAATCTTACCATTTTTGTGAGCTAAGGATGGAGAGGGGAGGGGAAGGTGTTTTGGGGGCCTATAGGTCTATCTGCTGAGTCATCAGCAGCATTTGCCTGGCCCTCCTTGGTCGTAACTTAGGTGGAGAGGGGGAGTTGGGCGATGATCATATATATATATATATATATATATATATATATATATATATATATATATATATATATATATATATATATATATATATATATATAGGGTTAGTCTCTAGGGCATTTGTCCTACTTGCTAGGGCAGTGTCATACCTTGCCTCTGCCATTCATGAGTGACCTTTAAACCTTTAAAAAAGATTATCCTTACGTTCACTGAGGTTGATAAGGAAAGAAGAATACGGCAACAGGAAATATAATGCCGTTTTGACCGACCACCTGTGTTTGGGGATGAAAAGATTGCTGGATATGAGTGGCGGTGACAGATGTCCCAGGGGGGGAGGGGGGGGGGAATAGAAAGAAACTTGAACTAGATTAGAAGCCACAATTTCGTGTCTGTTATGTTCCAAAAGGGCCAAAGCCACACGTATATATGTATATATCATATATACACACACAAACACACCTACACACAGACATATATATATATATATATATATGTATATATATATATATGCATATATATATATATATATATATATATATATATATATATATATATATATATATAAATATGCATGTATGTATTACATATATATATATATATATATATATATATATATATATATATTTATACGTGTATTTATATGTATTTATTTATGTGTATATATATATATATATATATATATATATATATATATATATATATATATATATATATATATATACATGCACGTATGTATTACACACACATATATATATATGTATAGTAAATATATATATATATATATATATATATATATATATATATATATATACATATATATATATAGGTGTGTATATGTAAATCCTTCTAGATATATCAAGGTTTTTGCACCGGATAAATATATTTCAGCGTATATATGGAAATATGTAGGTAATAGTTTTCTATTTAGTCCAAAATGTTATATCAACCACAACGTCTTTCCATACATATACATAAAAGGAAAAGCTAATTGCATAATTGAGTTTGAGTTGATGACGTATAAAAGAAGTTTCTTTACTTTTAAATTTTTTTAATCGTGTTTCAATTGAGATATGATATCAGTGGAAATAGTTACAATACTCGTATAAAAACTTGAGATTTCTTTTACATATCAATAGATTGAAAATTTATTATAAAATAAGCACTAGAGCTTAAGCCTTTATTTAATGAAATAGACTTAATATCAGATTAAAATAAATTTGAATAAGTAGATACGGTAAAACCAATGTTTTTTTCACACTTTCGTCATTGTCGCTACATGAAATAGTTTAGCACTAAACCAAAATGTTCTATGCTTGCATTTTTAATTCTTTATTATCCTGCAGCAATATCCTGCTAACAAAATAATCAGAGACAATTATAAAAGGATGTTCAATAATCGTACTGTAAAGAGCTCGAAGGTACGTTTGACATTCACTGTTGATTTCTAACTTTTCTTTAATAACGCTAGCTGAAGAATGAAATGCACATATCACTGTTCCCGTTGCTGCAAATCAATTATTTCTTTATCATTATTCTAAGTTCGATGAAAAAAAAGTAACTTTAATCTTATGAGCTTTAAAAAAAAAACTTATCTTTTTATCGAATATCAGGTACAGGCTTACCAGTTATTGAGAGAAATATATATATATATATATATATATATATATATATATATATAAATATATATATATATATATATATATATATATGCGTGCATATATATATATATATATATATATATATATATATATATATATATATATATATATATATATATATATATACTGTATATATATGCGTGCATATATATATATATATATATATATATATATATATATATATATATATATTCATATGTGCATATAAATATGTATCTATCTATCTCTATATATACATATATACAGTACATATACTGTATATATATATATATATATATATATATATGTATATATATATATATATATGTATATATATATATATATATATGTATATATATATATATATATATATATATATATTCATATGTGCATATGAATATGTATCTCTCTCTCTCTCTCTCTCTCTCTCTCTCTCTCTCTCTCTCTCTCTCTATATATATATATATATATATATATATACATATATATATATATATATATATATATATATATATATACACTGTACATACTTATACATATATATATATATATATATAATATATATATATATATGTATATATATATATTATATATATATATATACAGTATATATATATATATATATATATATATATATATATATATATATATATATATATATATATAGTTAACAATCCAATATTACTCATTGATTGGGATTGAGTAAATGATTATATATAACTAATCATTGAATTTACGATTTATGTGGTTAAGTATATTGTCAATAAAGTAACAACTTCATTTCATAATATGGAAGAGAGAATGGTCTGGCTTCTGGTGGCCTGGTGGTAAGGTCGTTGCCTGGTGATTGCCAGACTGGGGTTCGAGTCCCTCTCAAACTCGTTAGTTCCTTTGGTCGCTGCAAACTCACCGTCCTTGTGAGTTATGGACGGGGCGTTTGGGGATAGCCTATAGATCTATCTGCTGAGTCATCAGCAGCCATTGCCTGGCCCTCCTTGGTCCTAGCTTGGGTGGAGAGGGGACTTTGGCGCTGATCATATGTATATATGGTCAGTCTGTAGGGCATTGTCCTGCTTGCTAGGGCAATGTCACTGTCCCTTGCCTATGCCATTCATGAGCAGCCTATAAACCCTTAAATACCATTATGTTGTAGGAGCCAATTGCCACGAAGGACTTTCTTCAAAACTAGAATCCTAATGGTATCGATAAGGACAAACATTTTGAGAGCTAATAAGACAATGGCATGATTTTTACATAGAATTAATTAAAAATACTCTAGATATCATTGTCAGAATGAATTATAAACTACAAAGAATGTATTTGAATTTTTCATATCCAACGGATTTGAGAAAAAACAAAAACTTTTATTTTTATCTTCAGAGAACTTAACCTCTTCGTCATGCTCAATAAAATTGTATCCTGACATCGGACACTTGACTTCACGTTCTTCTAGGGTTGATTCATTGCTTTCACACACGTGACATAACATTGTTACTGGCACATTCATGACTGATGTAACGCATGTTATCCATCTCATGTGTAACATTACGTCTCCTTCGCTCCTTTCTGTTATTATTGTTATTGTGGTTATATGGTTTAAAGAGAAAGGTACTGCAATTCATTATTAAGTGGGACAACAAAAATATGTGAAGTAAACCATATGATGCCTTGGCGGTTGATCTTACTGGAATTAGTATGGACCGGCAGGGGTCACTTGCCTAGTTAGATAGGCACTGTGCATCACAAGGAACTGGCTATCCTTTGATGTATCTAGCCAATGAATCCTCTTGAGGACCTTTGCGTCAGTAGGCGTAGGAGGAGATGAGGATGATGTTGATGATGATAATAATGATGAAACCATATCTAAGGTTTAATCACGAGTTAAACAAAATTATACACCGATATTGGAATTAATTTAATTTTCATCTTCGAGGACAACCTTTATAATCAAACGAAATCCATATTAATAAACCAATAGCTACAAAGAAATGAATTGGAGGTTATAAAAAGGTTTTCAAATCGGAACGGCCACAGAAGGAACAAAACCCAAGCGAACTTGATTAATGTTATCAACGCCTGATAAAGATAAGAGACTCAATTAGGATTTCGACGGAAAATTTGAGGAACCGAATTAACTGCGAGTTATGTTTTACTTCTGGCCGCGAGCAGCGTAGCAGGAACCGGGAATTTTCAGGGAGTGGGAATTGTTTTGCAAGTTAAAACCTTCCATTCCAATGGGAATTGAAATTCCAAAATACGGAATGAGCATTGCATTCCATATTTTCTTTTGAACAGGATATTTCGAAGGGAGTTTTTAAATGCAAATAGGTAATACACGTAAATTCACTCAAATAAATTCAGACGCACATATTCATATACAGTATATATATATATATATATATATATATATATATATATATATATATATATGTATATATATATATATATATATATATAAGTATGTATATATATGTGTTGATATATATATATGTATATATGTATGTATATACATTATATATATATATATATATATATATATATATATATATATAGATATATACATGTATGATAAATTTTGCACATTAAAACATGTTTTTCATATTCAAAATAAGCGATATATATTGATACTCGTCGCTGAGTGGTATGGTCAATGTCATACAGGTATCCTGGTTCAGGGTTCGAAACCCGGCCGGTCATATACTATAGTCTTCGAGTGATTTCGCCTGGGGCTCTGATCCTGAGGTCGTTAAGAGATTCTAGACTTTGATGTATTAATATATATGGCTTTTTTATATACACATGTATATATATGTATATATATTACATATATATATATATATATATATATATATATATATATGATAAATTTTGCACATTTTTACGTGTTTTTCATATTCAAATAAGCCATATATATTTTTGATATATTAATGTCTGGATTCTCTTAACAACCTCGGGATCACAGACCCAGGCGAAATCTCACAAAGACAAGAGCTTGGCTCCGGCCGGGAATCGAACCCTGGCCGGAGCCAAGCTCTTGTCTTTGTGAGATTTCGCCTGGGTCTGTGATCCCGAGGTTGTTAAGAGAATGCAGACATTAATATATCAAAAATATATATGGCTTATTTGAATATATATATATATATATATATATATATATATATATATATATATATATATATCATCATCATCATCATCTCCTCCTACACCCATTGATGCAAAGGGCCTCGGTTAGATATCGCTAGTCATCTCTATCTTGTGCGTTTAAACCAATACTTCTCCATTCATCATCTACCACTTCACGCTTCATAGTCCTCAGCCATGTAGGCCTGTGTCTTCCAACTCTTCTAGTTCCTTTTGGAGCCCAGTTGAAAGTTTGGTGAAATATATATATATATATATATATATATATATATATATATATATGTATATATATATATATATATATATAAATATATATATACATATACATATATATATATATGTGGGTGTGCGTGTATGTATATATATATATATATATATATATATATATATATATTTATATATATATGCATGTGTGTGTGCGTGTGTATGTATGTTTATGTATATACACACATATTGAAATTAAATTTGATTAAAGTGAATTACCACACCTTGGCACAAAACTTTTATACAACTTAATCTATCAACAGAATAATTTTTTTTTTTAGAGAAATTGACTAAATAAACAAACAGAAAATACAATAAAAATACAATTATGATAATGTTTACTCTACCTTTTCTTTAAAAGAT
>NC_090731.1:17571543-17581543 GCF_036898095.1 Palaemon carinicauda | reverse complement strand
GAATCGATCTCATCCGAGGATGGAGACACGGCGAGAAATAACACATTTGAATTACAAACGTTTGTTTCAACGACGCCCTCCGGCGACGTCGATGACAATGCGTCCACAGAAAGACCCTCGGGAGAACCAGGCACCGTCTGCCCTGCCCCGGTAGGAGGAAAAACGAAACGAGGAACCATTGTGAAATGCCAGTGTCAAGGTATGGAAGTCTTGGTCGACGGGGAATGCCAACCGCATGAGGGAGTTGTCATTCCAGTGGCATATAACAAATATTATTCAAAACTGGTAAGTCATCATTCGTCTATTGAATCATTTCTAAATCCTTAGCGGTTGAAGATTTTTTTTCTTTTCAAAATCATCCTACTAGTATAGTTTTTTCAATCAATTTGAAAAGTAACAAGTATTCATAGATTTGGATATGAATTCAGGAGGCTGGCATGCATGTGCACACGTACAAACAAACACACGCTATTACACAAACGTACGCACACACACCTACAATATATATATATATATATATATATATATATATATATATATATATATATATGTGTGTGTGTGTGTGTGTGTGTGTGGGTGGGTGTGTGGGTGGGTGTGTGTGTGTACTCCCAGTAGGTAGTAGGTTGGCCACGGCACCAGCCACCCGTTGAGATACTACTGCTAGAGAGTTATGGGGTCCTTTGACTGGCCAGACAGTACTACATTGGATCTTTATCTTTGGTTACGGTTCACTTTCCCTTTGCCTACACATACACCGAATAGTCTGACATATTCTTTACAGATTCTCCTCTCTCCTCAAACACCTGACAACACTGAGATTACTAACCAATATTTCTTCACCGAAGGGGTTAACTACTGCACAGTAAACTGTTCAGTGGCTACTTTCCTTTTGATAAGGGTAGGAGAGACTCTTTAGCTGTGGTAAGCAGCTTTTCTAGAAGGACACTCCCAAAATCAAACCAGTGTTCTCTAGTCTTGGGTAGTGCCATAGCCTCTGTATCATGGTCTTCCACTGTCTTGGGTTAAAGTTCTCTTGCTTGAGGGTACACTCGGGCACACTATTCTATCTAATTTCTTTCTTGTTTTGTTATAATTTTTATAGTTTATACAGGAAATATTCATTTTAATGGTGTTGTTATTCTTAAAATATTTTATTTTTCCTTTTTTCCCTTCCTCACTGAGCTATTTTCCCTGTTGGGGCCCCTGGGCTTATAGCATCCTGCTTTTCTATCTCGGGTTGTAGCTTAGCAAGTAATGATAATAATTTGATGATTAAATGGAAGCAAATAAAAAAGAGATTAACAGTAATGTAACAACATTTTAATTAGAATCAGTACAAGAGATAAGTGGAAAACTTTCTAAAGTATCGGAAAAGACATAAACTAAAGAAAACAAAAGATTGGAAATGAGTGTAAAATCCAAGAGATGAAACAGATTTAGCCCCCCCCCCAAAAAAAAAAAAAAAAAAGATTCGTAAACACATTCAGATCAATTGCAGACACACTGAAGAAAGGAGGAATCAAATGAAAATATTATCAGCAATAGATATGGAGTGATAAAAATGGCAGAGGATTTTCTGTGCAATGCTATACCATAATGATATAAGAAATAATTATCAATAGGAATAATGAAACGTAGGAGTCAGTACCAAAAGTACAGTAGGAGAAGTAAAGAAAGCATTAAGACATGAACTGAGTTAGGGTAGTAGGAAAATGTGGCTTAACAATTGACTTAACAATAGATGATGGATATTTCATAGTATTAAAACTCGCTGAGTTTTACAGAAAAGGTCTGGTGAATGTCCTACACTTACAGCTTGGAAAAACTTTATTATACCAATTTCCAAAAAGGAAGACACAAAAGACCTGTAAAATTAGTTCCCATTTAGTTTACTTTCTGTAATATATCAAATATTTACAAGTATCATATTGTGCTATAGAAAGACAGCTGGACATTGATCAATTAAGAGAGCATACAGGCTTGAGAATTGGGTATTCAACAACAGTCATTATTCATGTAATTAACTAGCTAATGGAAAAATCAAAATAGTATTATAAACCACTATGTATGGTATTTCTGTATGGCATTTCTCTCAAAACTTCAGCAGTAACGAAAATCTTTCAAAGACAAGGAATAGACGAACCTTATGTTAGAATACTTGAAACTACTTAAAGATAGTGAGAAAATTCATGGTAAGAAAGGAGTTAGAAAGGGAGACCCAATCTCTCCCAAATTATTAACAGCATGCCTCGAAGTTTTTAGAAATGTAGATTGGGAAAATGTAATAATTAATATTAATGGGGAATACCTTACCAACTTGAGATTTGCAGATGAGATAATTGTGTTTAGTGAATTACGGGAGTAATTGCAAAAGGTGATAGAAGATTTGAATGGAGAACGCAGAAATATAGGACTTAAAATGAATATGAATAAAGTGAAGATAATATTCAACGAAATTCCAGAGATAACATATAAGGGTTATGGACTAACCTCTAGAGATTGTTAATGAATTCACATAGGACAGACAGTAAGTGTTTTCCCGGGACATAACGCCGAAGTCACAAGCAGGATAAGCACGGGATGGAGAGCTTTTGGTAAATGAAATGAGATTATGAAATGTAAAATGCCCCTTTATCTAAAAAGAAAAGTATTTAATCAGATGATCCTGAAACCTGACAGATTTAATTCATGGAGCGTTTTAGATAATGTGGCATTTTACATTTCATAATCTCATATTGTTGACCAAAAACTCTTCATTCCTTGATTATCCTTCTTTTAATTTCGGTCTTCAAGTGTTCTAACAAGATTCATCTGTTCTCTGTCTTTAAAGGGCTTTCATTACTGCTAAAGCTTATGAATTGAAAGGGCGTAGCAGTTTTAGACAAAAATTTTCCAACTTTTTTAAGGAACACATAGATCCTTGTATTTCTAAGCCATTCTAGTCAGTTGTAAGGTAAGGAAATGGAAGAATAGAGGCAAAAATTTAGATTTTTAAAGTAATAAGAGTACTTAAAAGCATCCACTTGAAAAGAATATTTGATGCTTTTTAAAGACACGTTTTAAACATTAAGTATTTGGAAAATGTTTGCTATATTTCATAAATGTTGCAAGAAAGGGACAGAAACTAACAAAGAAGTAATGTAGTATTTTCGTCTTGGCTATTCTATGCACAAATCCTTACTTTCATTTTTACTTTGTTGTATTTTTTTCCATTAGAAATATTTTGAATTACACCAGACCAGCTCACACCCTCAAACCTTTTTTTTCATTGAAAATATATATTAGAATTTATTACGAGGATGGATCTCAGTCTGTGTTTCGTAATAACTCAGAAGAAAGTTAATTAACACATTTCGGATTTGATTTGATTTAGTAAATTTTAGTTGTCATTGTTCATATGTTTTTCCTTTTTAACAGGAAGATGTGAAGAACTACATGGTAAAAACAGAGAACATGAACTGCGACCCAACTTACTACCTAACCCGGAACTTCAGCAGAGGACAGTTTCATCTCAGACTTGATAAGGGTGATGTTGTCCTTCTGAAGGATGCTGGGCAACTGGAGGAGCAACGCATTTCCAAGTACTGTGTCACTCACCACCTGGATAACCAACATTACCTGACATGGACGCTTAGAGCATGTATACCTATACCATCTGTTCCTAGGTGCTGTGCCTTTGGAAAAGCCATGAAAGACGGTGAATGTCAAACTGCTAGGACTCCAAGTGTACTAAAACCTCCAGTTATTAGTAAGCCTCATTCCAAAAAGCCTGTTGAATGGACAAATATACAGAACTATCATCTCAATTTAAAATGCCAGTCTGATCCCATGGTAACAGTTCCTCTTGGTAATAATGGCACACATTTGCTATTGTTAGCCAATGGTTTATCCCTCACTTGGAAACCTAATGAGGTTGGTCCTTATGATAGAACTTACTTCTGTCCTGATTACTGCACTGATGGTATCGAGGAAAGTGATGGCACCGTGCACTACTTTGTAAGCTTTTGCTACATGTCTCGCAAGGAGAGACATGACAAAGCCTGTGGAGATGGCCCGTGTATGCGTAGATGCTGTGATGATGGGTCCTCATATAACAGCAGTAAAAGAAAATGCTCGCCTGATTCCAACTCCACATTCAGTCCTCTTGATGTAGCTAATTCCTCCTCGTACACTATTGTAACGGGTCTTCCAGTCTGCGATTTTCTCACAATGTACGATAAGAAAATCAGCATAGACAGTGAGGGGCAACTGTCTACTGAATATAGAAATTACTCTTCTTTTGAATATTGTGTGGACGTAAACATCCAAGAAGCACATCGGACAGCCAGTGTTTACTTCTGTGGAGTCGAACCTCTCTCGTGGAAGAGCGTACGCATTCCTGTAATCCTGACTTGCACAGTCATCTCTCTCTTCTTTCTGACATTATGCATAATTTGTTACCAACTAGTCCCTAAGCTTAGGGCGAACGGTGGCACACATCAGCTATGCCATGTTCTGTCCCTTTTCATTGCTTATAGTATGAGTTTTACTGTGAATTGCTTCAATAATGACCTCGTTCACCATTTTGCTTCCTGCTTCAGTCTAGGTAAGATTTCTTCTTTTTAATCAATATAGATTTTGAGGGATTTTTTTTAAGTTTAGATATCAATAACTTATTATACTATGCTTTTTTCTTAAATAGTATAGCATGGAGGAAATGCCCCCCCCCCCCCCTTGCCAGAAGGGTGAGGGATTGGTTTTAAGGCGAGATTCAAGATGTATTTTCGGCTTCTACTCCTGATGCCTATTGGATGATCTTACAAATGTTTTTAGCCAACATAACCTTTTCTATTTACTATTAGCTTCTGTCTTTATAATTTCAAGGTTGTTTCAAAATGTAATCATACTCTAGTTACCATAATAACTTTTACCATAATTACCTGGTTCACCCTCACTTACATACATAGCGGTTTTTGCGGTAGACTTATGTACTTCACCCAGGTTTCATAGAATCTACTGAAACACATATCTACTGTACTTTTATCCTAGTGATGAATCGACGAACGCCAAGGACAGGTGATATATATATATATATATATATATATATATATATGTATATATATATATATATATATATATATATATATATATATATATATATATATAAATGTTTTGGGGAAAATGGGGCTCCATCGGATTGAACAAACAAGATCCAAAATTATATTTGTTTTTAATTTTGAAAATGAATAACATCATTGTTTTCCGCAGCCATTTTCATGCAGTTTGGATTCCTGACAGCTTTCTTTTGGCTAAACATCATGTGCTTTGAGGTCTGGAGAAAAATCAGGTAAGGAATTAAAGTCTGTGAAAACGTTCTAAAATATGGGAATTTTTATTTTATTTGGTGTCATGAATTCTATCCAGCCACATCTGCACAATTGTTCATTATACTTTCATATATCATTAACATTAATTAATTTTTCAAGCTTTATATCGACAGCAAAGACAGAGAGGGAATTAAAAACATTTATATTTATGATGATTCTTTATTACGATAGCTCTTTATCTGATAAAATTAAAAAATTAAGTTATCTATTTTCATTATCTCTAAAACTCTCTCAACCACCTCAGTCTCGGTTTTTCTGAGAAATCTTCTCCATCATGAGGCTCAATACTACACAGTATTCTAGAAGTTTTATTCCAGCTGTCTCCAAGTTGTGGAATGATCTTCCTAATCGGGTGGTTGAATCTGAAAGTTCAAACTTGCACAAGTCTTTTTATAGATTATATATGAGATATTTGTTTTGATATTGTTATTGGTTTTAGAATATTTCATATTAATGTGTTCGTTACGTCTTATATCGTTGATTTATTTCCTTGTTTCCTTTCCTCACTGGGCTTTTTTTCTCTGTTGGAGCCTTTGGGCTTTTAGCATCTTGCTTTTCCAACTAGGGTTGTATCTTAGTATTAATAATAATAATAATAATAATAATAATAATAATAATAATAATAATAATAATAATAATTAGACTGCAACTGGCTAAAGCCAGTGGCGGAGGATTCCCCTGCAAAATAGGTGTGGAAATGCTTTCGTCAATCAGTAAAAGATATTGTGTAATGATTTATTGGCCTAATGACTCCTTGACTAAACTATTCTAAAGCAATTTATCTGTATAATAGCAGGTATATGGAGGTAATTCATAGGCAAAAATGTCAAATATAGAGAAATTGACCTTTGAACTTGAAGACAATGGGCACTTACAAGGTCATGTGAAGGTCAAGGGTTAAATATGACCCCATATTCTGAAAGAGCATGTGCAAGTGGGGGGGGGCGGGGGGCGTTACAACAAAACATCACTTTTAGCCCACGTCAAATGTTTCCCATGAAATAGCCATATGACCTTGAAAATGAGGGTCAAAGTCAAATTTGACATTTGATTTGGGTTTAATGCATATGTTTGGGGTAGTTTACTATAGCATGCTATGACCAAAAGCCAGTATTTCATGGAGAAATTGCCAAAGTCACGATTTCTGCAATGTCAAAAATAGTTAAAAATCTATATTAAAAAAGTAATTAAGCAGTCGCTACAAAAGTTAAGCTAACCTTAGATAAATATATTGGGCATCATATGCCACTAAGATCAGGGCTCTGGGCCTTCCGGTTTTTGAGATCTCGGAAACAAACCTGTTTTGAGCCGGTTTGGCCATTAGCGACCTTGACCTTGACCTACTTGCATTAAAGTAGGGCAATATCTGGGGATTTACCTCTGTATCATTGTCCATAAGGCCCTTAGCCATACGGCTTATACTTTAGGCCTAATGGCAATTTAAAATTTTACAAATTTTGCCTTTAAAAGCCCCTGTGATCTTGAAAAGTAGGTCAAGGTCACTTAAACTGGGTCTATGGCATATTCTTACCATAGGCTACCTATGATAATTATTTCAGATTTCTTGCGAAAAAAAAAAAAACTCGCGGAAAAAATAATAATAATACTACCAAAAACAATAGTATTCCCCTATAGGGAATCCTAATAATATATAAGATATGCATGAAATGCATTTATATTCTCTAGTAGACTCACATTGTACTAATTTGCTGCTATTGTGAACATATCAAGCTTTAAACTATACTTCTACCTTCCTAATAAATACTTTAAATGCTATGAGGTAAATAATAATTTGGACTTCATTATTTTTATAGAGCACTAGTCAGAAGACATGTGCATTATAAACCAGTGTCACCGTTCTGGTCATTTCTTATAGCAAAGAAATGTTCCAATAATATTGTAAAAGAAACACAGTTTTTATAAGAGCTAATTTCCTTTGATCAATTGTAATCAAGCGTGTTCTGTACGCCCAGGTCCTGCAAGGATTCCTTTGGGTTGTCTTGGCCTAATTGGTAACGTCTTCGCCTGGTGATCGTCAGACTGGGATTAAAGCCCCGCTGATGCTCGTTAGTTCTTATATTCTCTGCAACCTCACCATCCTTGTGAGCTAACGCTGGGGGCTTTGGGGAGGCCTATAGGTCTATCTGCTGAGTCATCAGTAGCCATTGTCTGGCTCTTCCTGGTTCCTTCTTGGGTGGAGAGGGGCTTGGGTGCTGAATATATGGATATGTGGTCAATCTCTAGGGTACTGTCCTACTTGATAGGGGAATGTCACTGTACCCTGACCCTGCCACTCATGAGTGACCTTCCTTTAAACCTTTATGGTCATGTAATCTGATAATAATTTTATCAATTTCTTTGATGTTAGTTAAGCAAATGCTCAATTACATTACAGATCTCAAGGAAATTATATCACGTTCTTTCGAAAGACCTGAAATAATCAGAATTCCTTCCTTGCGTCAATGGTCATTTCAAAACCTACTTCATTTGTTATCTTTTATTATTATTATTATTATTATTATTATTATTATTACTTGCTAAGCTACAACCCTAGTTGGAAAAGCGGGATGCTATAAACCCAGGGGTTCCAACAGGGAAAATAGCCCAGTGAGGAAAGGAAACAAAGAAATTAGAGAAGTAATTAATAATTAAAATGAAATATTTTAAGAACAGTAACATCAAAATAAACATTTCCTATATAAATTATAACAAAACTTTAACAAAACATGGCGAAGAGAAATTAGAACAGTGTGCCAGAGTGTACCTTCAAGCAAGAGAACACTAACCCAAGACAGTGGAAGACCATGGTACGGAGGCTACGGTACTGCCCAAGACTGGAGAACAATGGTTTGATTTTGGAGTGCCCTTCTCCTACAAGAGCTGCTTATCATAGCTAAAGAGTTTCTTCTACCCTTACCAAGAGGAAAGTGGCCACTGAACAATTAGACCCGTTAAAATCTTCTTTCGTGTTCTAATCCAACGAAAACTGTTATGATTATTGCATTATGAGAAAATCCTCTTGCAATTATTTTTAACATTCCTTTTCATTCTCCTAAAACTGTCGAGAGAATCAACGCATAATGTATCCATTTGCTAAGTCGCTTTTGTGTCATCATACGCCAAGATGTCTTCAAACTTATTCTATCTTTAACAATTTCGAATCCAAAAAGGAGACAACATTCATGTGTTCAGTATGTTGTCTATAAATATTAATCGCGGTAGAAAATGTTTTACTTTCAAAGTTTCCCTTACTTGTACTAATACTAAGAATGGATACCATAGTACATTAACTTGTAATGGCCACCTTTTATAAAACTTAGGAAATTTAGTTAGATGATATTTTTGCACACTTTGAAAATCAGTCCATTGCCAAAGGTAATGAATCCATCGTTAATTCATGAATGACTCTACTGCCATAAAGCAATCAGATATTGAAATATATTTATGTCCTACTTAAATATGAAATGAAAGTCATTAACAAACCCAGAAATTGATAGAATATCTGCCATCGTTCTATTCTGTTTAAACTATTTAATTGTGGCTATGTTTCAGAGTCCTGTGATCACCTTGACCTTGCAAAATGCCTATGTCGTTAGGGAGTATTTATATCATTCCTTTTTCCATGTCTTACGAGGCAAAAGGGTGCTGTTAAGACAACTACCGTTAAAAAAATGATTTTATTTTCATCAAGTACGTCATAACAACATAAAGATTTCTATCGTAACTCCTTTTTTGAAAATTTGAGTAAAGTAATTTTTCTAAGTAACTAAAGATATCAAACTGTCTTAGACAACAATTTGATCAGTCACAAATTACCAGTAGTTTGAAGCATTGGATTTTATATCTTCGTGGATACTGCAGTGTTCCTTCGGCCACTAGCTGGACTAGCTTTTCATCTTTCTACTCTAGCTCCTTTCCCAGTTCCTAGCAGCTAAGTTACAGTGCAACCTCTTTGAACTTATATATCTTGAAGAATTTTTTGGTTTTCCCATGTTACGACTAGATGGTTAAGGGACTCCCAAAATCAACAACTTAATGTTTTTTGTTGGTGAAGCGTGATTGATTCCACAATACAATGTTTTATTAATTCTTGATAATCTAGTCTTGGGCAGTGACGTAGCCTCTGTACCATGGTCTTCCACTGTCTTAGGTTAGTGTTCCCTTGCTTGAGGGTACACTCGGGCACACTATTCTATCTTATTTCTCTCCCTCTTGCTTTGATAAAGTTTTTGTAGTTTATATTGAAGATATTTTAATGTTACTTTTCTTAAAATATTTTATTTTTTCTAGTTTCCTTTCTTCACTGGGGTATTTTACCTGTTGGAGCCCCTGGCCTTATAGCATCCTGCTTTTCTAACTAGGGCTGTAGCTTACCAATTAATAATAATAATAATTAATAACACAGTTTTCCTTTGTAGGAAACTTACAAATCGCTATTTTCTACATTAGGATATCCATTACAATATACAGTAGCTTTTCTTTGTAGGGAACTTACAAAGTACCATCTTCTATACTGGACTATCTATTAAAGCGTGGTTTTTTATTTGCAGGAAGCTCACAAAATACCAGACTTCAAAGAAATACCCAGAAATTTACTTCATGTTATATGGTTGGGGAGTACCATTATGTATAAG
>NC_090731.1:17544043-17566543 GCF_036898095.1 Palaemon carinicauda | reverse complement strand
TTTTTTTTTTTTTTTTTTTTGCGAGGGAAGCAAAAACCATTAGATTTCGGTAATATTCCGATAGATTCAAATGGTTTTCGCTCTGACGTGCGCTGGCTTCGCTCGCGAAAAAAAAGACAAAAAAACTGATTTTGAGCAAAGCGAAAAATCTATTTTTAGGTGAGATTGCCATGTCGTCCTGGTGGAAGGTTCCTTTAGGTAGCTTTCTAAGGGATATTTGCTACAGTGATGCTCCCAGAGAATTAAACCGAAGGTCTCCAGGATTCTAACTCCTGGCGCGAGTATCCAATTAAGGATATCGCATAATATCAGGGGACGTATTTTTTAGATACGACACATAGCAATCTTCACCCCGCATAGATTTAACTCTTTGATGTAAGGGTGAAGAGTGGCGAAAGAAAGGAGTGCCGATCTAGGTACCCGGTGGACCTCCTATCCGTACTACTACCGGCCGCCATTCCTTTACTTGTCTTTAAGCAGGAATAACCGCAGATAGAGTAGCTTCGGGTGGAGTCAGCAAAAGGGTGGCTCCATCAGGACGACATGGCAATCTCACCCAAAAATAAATTTTTCGCTTTACTCAAAATCCGTTTTTTGGCTCGGCCATGTCGTTCTGATGGAAGCATACCAGAGAATTAATTTGGGTTTGTGCATGTGCCTTCTACCTTGAATGGATTCCTTATCTGATCTGCTAGACCTATATGTGAAATTCCAGTTAACTGTCATTTCCACTAAACCTGGAACTGGTTTAGTGCTTCCTGCCCCCTGCAGGGAACGTGTCGACATCGACAATAAGGATTCAAGGTTTGAATTTCCATAAGAACGGAAGGTAAAACTTTAGAGATTACCTTTCACATACCTTGGAAATCTGTATCCTGATTTCAAGTTGGGCCCTTCTAGGAACTCTAGAATGTTTTATTTTGTCTGCAACTGAGATAGCAGCAATAAGACGCAAATACGTTTAGTATTTTTACCTAGCAACTAGATTATCAAATGTAGTTACAATAGGTTATAAATCTGATCCAGCATTAAAAACACACCGGGGTCCATATTTTCTCTTGTAGAAAAAATCAGTGATTTCATTATCGCAATAATGCCACTCAATGGAGACTTGAAACCAAATCTGACTGACTTGTACAGATTTTGGCAATGCATAAACACTTTAACGCAAACGTTCACTTTGCACTGGTGTTATTGGTCAGATATTTACCTATATGGAACAGTGTGTTAATCATCATTGTGATTTGCACTTGAGGGTAAGTGTACCCATGCACCCGATGCACTGGAAAGTCCCAAAACAGTTCACTGTTCATCGCAGCGCTAGACAACAGGTTTTATAACACTACCCACCGCCACCACAAAATGTTTTATTTCATGTACTTGCTTTGCATAGTGTTTGTAAAAGACCCTGGATGATCTCCACCCAGTGTATGAGTGGAGTCTTCCAAAGTCCATATGTTGAAAGAAGTTCAACGAAGAAACAACTTTCCTTGGATCGTGACCTGCCGGTGTACTGTCAGGATCCGCTCTGCGAATAAAGTAGATGAGCTTTGCTCTCAGTTGTATTATGGATAGGTTTGATCCTGAGGTTTCGCCTCTGAAGAGCTGTCCTCCCTTGAAGTCTGAAGTTCTTCGAAGATAGACCTTAAGACAGTCTACTGGGCATAGAGAGGTATCTTCCTTCAGTGGGCAGACTCTCCAAGGACCCCACCTCTTGGTGGGTAGCTCATTCTTGGCAAGAAAGGCAGTATCAGGAAAGAGGTTCAGTTCTCCTGTGTCTAGGAACTGAATATGGTCTTCGTTTCTAGATAAAGCCACTTTTTCACTAACTCTAGCCCCTGAGGCTATAACAAACAGAAAAATGACTTTCTGTGTTAGATCCTTTAGAGTACAATTGTCATTGTTTAGGTTCGAAGCATAGTGCAAGAACCCTTGTAGGTGAACTGCTGAGAGGTGCCATCCCTTCTTCCTTGTCAGGAGGAAGGTGACTAATATCACATGGTCGATGTGAAATGATCTCGAGCCTTGTCGATTTAGACATTTTACTATCACTACATTGTTCAGGGTCAATCTGATGTGGATTGTTCTGCGAGTGGATAGTCTCTTCAACATCTGAAAAACTGCCAGAGCTTCCAAAACGTTGATATGAAAAGTTTTGAACTCGTGCGACCAATTCCCTTGCGCTTTTCTCTCGTGAGTATGGCCTCCCTATCCTTTCGAGGAGGAGTCCATGTGTACCTCCACTGATGGTTGTGGTGGTTGCAGGGGAATTGTTCGTGCTAGGCTTTTGGCTGTTGACCATGGCCTTAACTGCGTGCGCAACAGGGTCTGGGTCAACCTTGGTTGGTCTCTTCGAGAGTTTGACGTGTATCTTCTCCATACTCCTGAAACATCTTTTAGACATGCTTTTAGCACCGGGTCTGTCACTGCCGCAAACTGGAGAGAGTCCAATACTCTTTCCTGGTGGCGTCTTGCAATCCTCTTGTGACGGATTAGTCTCTTGACAGATCCCTCTATCGCTCTCCTCTTCTCGGATGGAATGGAGAGGTGGTGTGACTTTAAGTCCCATTGGATTCCTAGCCATTGGAACTTCTGAGGTGGAGGAAGGCGAGACTTCTTGCGATTGATGTTGAAGCCCAGGAGTTCCAGGAACTGGATTACCTTGTTGGCTGCCTGCAGATAAGTAGTCTTGGGTGCTGCCCATACCAGTCAATCATCTAGATATGCTAGTACCTCTACTCCTTCGGAGTGTAGCTGATAGACGAATGTGGCTGCTGGCTTTGTGAATATCTTTTGGGCTGTATTCAGTCCGAAGGGCATTGCTCTGAAGACACTTCTTTTGTAGCATGAATCTTAGGTAGGAGGAGAAAGGGCGGTTCAATAGAAGATGCCAGTGAGCATTTGTTGGGTCTATTGAGACTGTGTTTGCTCCTTTTGGTAGAAGGGTCTTTATGTGTTGCCAAGTAAACTTGTTGTTCTCGATGAACTTGTTTAGTGGAGACAAGCCTAGAATGACTCTGAGTTTGTCTGAGTCTTTCTTGGGAACACAAAACATCCTTCCCTGGAATTTGATGGACTTCGCTTTCCTTATTACCTTCTTGTTCAAAAGTTCTGAGGTATATTCTTCTAACGAGGGGGTGGAGTATTGGAAGCATTTTGGAAAACAGGGTAGAGTTCTGTTCCGTTTCCACCCGAGTCCATTCATCAATAAGCTGTGGGCCCAGGGATTGAAGGTCCAGCGATCCTGAAAATGATACGGTCTGCCTCCTACCTGGAACCCCTCTTTGGATGGGGGTTCCTGTGGATTTGTTTTCGTGACCACGTCCTAATTGGCCCCGGGAGGAGTCACCTCCGAGCGAACTTCTCTTAGGGCCATTTCCTTTCTGACTAAGGCGAAAGGAAGCCGACTGCCTCTCAAAGTTGGGGTTAAACATTGGCGACTGTGCTACCAGTTGTTGAGGTACCATCTGGAAAGTGGTCTGAGGCATCGTGGTCATAGTCACGGCAGAAAATTGTGCAGGTCTGTGTGGTCTCCTTGCCTTTTTATTCTTAGGCTGGGGACCTCCGTCCGAGGAAGATTTCCTCTTTGAGCTCGTGCCCCACTTTTGAAGAAGGTTCCAGTTCTCCATGGTTGCTCTGGCTATGATCTCTTGGACCAGTTCCTGTGGGAAAAGGTCTTTACCCCAGATGTTTGAGGTAATCAGTTTCCTTGGTTCGTGTCTTATGGTTGCTGAGGCCAAAACGAACTCTCTGCAGGCTCTCCTATCTCTGAGAAAAGCATATAAGTCTTTCACAAGGGTACCCATGTGGGACTTAGCCAGGAAAATTAACATTTCTGGGGCGTTCTGTAGACCTGCACTCATTTTCAGGCAGTTCTGATGAGAAAGGGAGGCCGCAAGTCTCTCCTTCATCTCCTGTTCCCTCCTCAGAAGATGGTCTGGCAACTTCAGAAGGTTCTCATTGAACTGCTGGCCTGCTATCTTTGGATCCTACTTAGAGATGGAGAAGGCTAGGTGGACATCCTTCCACTTCTCCTCGCAGGCAGGTAGTGCTAAAGAGAATGGTTTGCATTCCTCTAGGGTTGGGCAGGGTTTGCCCTTGTCGACTGCCTTGACGGCAAAGTCTAGTGCTTTCTCCGAAAAGGGGAAAGAGATGGGGGAAGGAGCAAGAAAGGTGGGATGTCTCTTGCTCAGTGCTTAGACGTTGGAGTTGGTGTACCTGGCTCCTTTCAAGGATTTCAGGAGGATGGCTTGCGCCTTGTCATGCTCGAATACAATGACCTCTTTGGGTACTGTTTCCTCACAGGTTGCATGTTCATCCCGCAGTCTCACGTAACATTCTGGGTAAGCTGGAAAGTTAGGCCAGAACTCAAGATCTTCAATCAGTTTGGTCCCCAACTTCGAGACGAATAGTTTCCCATTCATCATGGGCATACCTCCAGGGGTTAGTTTCGGAGCGGTGAGAGAGATTCAACACTTTAAGTGGCTTCTTAGTGGACCCCTTGGTAGTTCTGGGGCGGTCCGTCCTCTCTTGCAATAGTATCTGTTGTTGTCTGAGTGATTCTCTCATCGTCTCTTGTACCTTTTGGAACAACTCCATCATCCGTTGAATCGAAGTGAGGATCTCTTCGTTCTTGATGTCATGTGCCACTGGTTGTGGAGTTGGGATTGAAGAGGTTGACGGCATAGGTTGGTATGCCGTCACGGCAAACTGAGGGTCTTCGCTTGCCGTTTAAACGGATCCTTCTTCTTCTGCTTGTGGATGTTCCACGTCTTCTTCGGGGCCTCCTTGTAGTAGGTCCTTCTCAGTGTCAATGGACACTTCTGACGTCCTTTCTTGGTGGATATCCAAGTCTTCCAGTGCCTTGTCTATGTCCCCGTCGATCTTCAGTTGTATGAGGGAAGACTGGACCTGTTCCTGGGGCACCACCGCATTTGGTAGAGCCTTTGGGAACAGTAGGCACCTTAGGGAGTCATCGGGTAAGTACAGTCCCTGAAAATTCTTTTGGAATCTACTTACCCATTTGCGAAAGGTCTCCCTCGCTGTATCTCTAGTCTCTATGTTGACTGAGGGAGCTTCTCCGAAGCCGTTGGCCAGCAGGGTTGAACTGGTGGGGTAACCTTTCGGGTCCCAATACTTGAGGACTCCCGACACGATGTAGCAGGGGCATAAGTCCTGCACTTCGTGTGGCCTCAAAAGTCTTTGCTTTTGTGGTTGCAGGCTAAGGCTGCACACTTCTCCATCGGCTCCTCCAGTAAAAGAAAAGGGGCCCAATGAGTATATAATTTTTTATACCAGTGATATAAAAGCATACAATTTTTATCAACAATAGTAGCCTAATTACTATCGTTTATGGTAGCTTAGGATAGTAAGCTTAAATGGAAGTAGAAAAGACACATATCTGTGCTTCCCCTCCCAGGCCATTGCTGAGACCTCCGTCAGTAATTAATATTTAGTTTCCCTGGTAGGAAGAATACAAGGTAGGATTAAATTCTAGGAACTATAGTTAGGGTTAGTAAGCTTTATACTAACATTATCTACTGTAGTATATATTACCACTGATCGGTGATTTTTTAAGGTCCTGATGATCGAAATAAACCATCTGGGTGTTGAGGTAGTACTCAGCCTCAGCACAAAGTCGTTGTCCCAACAATAGACTGCGACAGGAAACACAGAGTATGTAAGAAAATATGTGTACTACTGTATAGTTGTATACTGTAGTTAGCCGGCGCACTGCCGGGGTTATGTTATTACCTGGCGGCACTAACTGATAGAAAGAGAGAAAGCATTGAGGAAGGAGAGATTCTTATTATTATGGTTAACATAACAATTAGAAGTGTAGAAGGACTATCAGGCTGCCTACTGTCTCCGTGCTGGAATTTGAGTTCCAATGGAAGGGATAAGAATCTGTCTGATTCTGGCCTCCACCCATCCACAAAAGGGCTGTCGCCGGCAGCAACAATTGTATATGGCAATCCAAGGGAGGGCTGAGGATTTCTCAAAGTATGCTAGGTTTCCCACCGGCAGCCGTCAGGGCCGGCTCAATCTTCCCCCCAATGATATTCACTTCCTGTGAAGGAAGGAAGAAAGGGGGAATGTGGCTGAGGCGGCTGAACTAACTGCCGCCAGCAGGGTACCAGCCGGTGACTGTCAGAATACCGGCGAAAGAGAATTGTGATGTCTATGACGTCCCTAAAGGACAGAAAGGTAAGGGTCTTGTAGTTCACTGAGATGAAAGGTGGCGGCAGGTAGGCCGCCTACCTACAACAGTGAACTGAGGAAGCATGGCTTCCTGTGCTAACGACGTCGTCGGCAGCAGAGGAAACATGGTTCCTTGTCTGGCGACATCGTCGGCGGCAAGACAAGGGCACCCTGAGTTCGTCACTATCTAAATCAAAGCCGGAGCTCGACGGCAATGAAGAATACAGTGGTTGCCGCCTGTAGCAGCGGCGGCACTCAGGGAGAGAGAGAGGGATTAGCCTCTTTTCTCTGAGAGAGAATCTATATCATACCTTATCCATAGATTCTAGAGAATGTAAGTTCTCGTCCGAATTAATAAGGAATGATAGGGTGAGGCTAAACAAGGGGAAGTACTTTACTAACGTATTAATGAGCTAGAGTAGTCTCGCTTTGGTAGGATCCCTGGCCAAGGTACGGTACCGCCTGGGCTCCCGCAGCATACGATCAGTAAAGTAACATAATAGGAAGAGGAATAAAATTCATGTATTCTAGATCACCACTTGTATAATTTGCCTAAATAGCTAACATTATAGCTTAATACCGGGAAATGTTGCCCTACTGACTAACTAAAATGCAATAGTAACGGGCAACGGCAGTCGTAAAATGGCTGCCTCTGGTCTGGGCAAAGCTCACCTAAACACACTTAAATTATCGAAATTTAACTGTAAAAAGGGAGACTAAAATTATACACAGGAAAGAATTAATACTCAACTTTCCAAAGGATGAAAATGCTGAAGATTGCATGATGAATATTCGGATAACTTGCAACAAATCTCCGGGTTAGTTTGGGAGAACACCTAGCTTAAAATGCTACAAGGAAAGGAATGGCGGCCGGTAGTAGTACGGATAGGAGGTCCACCGGGTACCTAGATCGGCACTCCTTTCTTTCGCCACTCTTCACCCTTACATCAAAGATTTAAATCTATTCGGGGTGAAAATTGCTATGTGCCGTATCTAAAAAATACGTCCCCTGATATTATGCGATATCCTTAATTGAATACTCGAGCCAGGAGTTAGAAACCTGGAGACCTTCGGTTAAATTCTTTGGGAGTATCACTGTAGCAAATATCCCTTAGAAAGCTACCTAAAGGAACCTTCCATCAGGACGACATGGCCGAGCCCCCCAAAAAATATAAAGCTCCTATCTAAATGCAAGGGGTAATGGCGATGGGTGGGACTCTACCGAAATATTACATCATATTTCATGTTAAATTCTTTTGTCGTTAATGAAATGAAAAGCTAGAGGCCGTAATTTTGATCAGGTTATTTCAGGAAAGCAAAAAATTAATCTTCCTTTTTCTTTTCAGTTTTCACCAGAAGCTGAAGCTTTTTGCCATTTCTGTGTTCTGTTGGGCCACTGAGTTCTTGTCATTTATAATTCCTCCGGAGGAAATCTGGTATGATATGACATTTAGTTTTACTTATTGTTTTTAGATCATTATAAGACTTCTTAACGCAAGCGAAAGTAATTTCAAAATCTCTTTGGGGTATCAAGATATAGATGAAATTTCATAATAAAATTTACCTGCGAAAGGTCTGCCCTGTGAGTAAGTGTAATTACTAATACAAGAATGTTGAATTAGCATTCGAACAATGCATAAAGCACCTATGGTAAATAAAAAAACATAAAATGATAAGAAATAAAACAGTCACATGATATTATATTGTATTATATTTATTATATATTATACAATGAACGTCTCTCACAGAATCCACAGAGCTAATCTTCAGACTATTCGTTTTCCTTTTCTGAAGTCTATTACCAATCTCCTCTTTATTAATCTTTCTACCTTTCAAATATCTTTATTACCTTTTCTTCTTAGTCTGCTTTACTGCCTTTCTGCTTTATTTGCAGGTAAAATTAAGAAACGTTTACTATCTACAAATGTAAGAGTTAGAAATGTTTCTCAAATAATAACATTAATAAAGACGGACCATTTAAGTTTAGGTAATAATACCATACTAGACTACAAATCAATTTCTCCAAATTTAGTCATTTTTTTAATATATATTCATTAACTGAACACAGATTCCTTTCGTCTGAAGCTAATCCTTCTTTTTATTCCAATTTTCAGGGCACCCACCGATATCCTAAACGCTCTCCAGGGCCTCTTCATATTCATTATCATGATGACAAACAGCAACAAACGAAAGCTTATAGAGAAACGGTTTCCTTTGCCCTTCAGGTTAGCCAGGAGATGCTCGGCCGCTCTTTCTTGCTTTAGAAAAGCAGCAGCAGAAAGAAGAGACGAGAACGCCGCTTCCTCTGAACCTGAATCATCGAAGTCAGATTCAGTATCTATGGAAACTACGACTTCAACTCTTACGTTGTCGTGTTTTTCTTCCGTGAATAATGTTCAAGACGGGGGAGATTCCTGCAAAGTTTGATGTTGGTAAAGTTATTTGCCGTTGCAAAATCATCCTCATACACTTCTCGAAGCTTTATATAGTCTCCGACGTCCGTCTATTCTTATTGCAAAGATGGTTTCAAGAACGTGCATACAAGAAATGAAATTCCATAGAGCTTGAATATAAATTAAGGTTTTAACAAATAAATATTTTTTATTGTAAAAAAAAAAAAGAATTATTGTTTGTAAATGTTATTTTGTTCGACAGTATAGCAATAAACCCCTGTTGGACTAAAACATTCTCATTTGCGTTGCCACATTACCATTCAACCAAGGGGGGGGGGGGTTGTTGGGGACACGCCCACTATTACATTAACTTTGATGCTAAAGAGATCAAAAGACAATTTTCTGTTTACAGTTTATCTTTGTTGATCTCTCTTGTTGGGGAAATGTAATTTTCTCTTGTAATGAAATTGGCAACAAACAGTATGATAAATCTGTGAATTTCTTAATCATCAAATGAGATAGCTCTTAACCCAACCATTTTCGAACATTTATTATTATTATTATTATTATTATTATTATTATTATTACTTGCTAAGCTACAACCCTAGTTGGAAAAGCAGGATGCTATAAGCCCACGGGCTCCAACAGGGAAAATAGCCCAGTAAGGAAAGGAAACAAGAAAAAATTACATATTCTAAGAACAGCAACAATATTAGAATAAATATTTCTTATATAAACCATAAAAAAGTTTAACAAAACAAGAGGAAGAAAAATAGGATAGAAGAATGTGCCCAAGTGTACCCTCAAGCAAGAGAACTCTAACCCAAGACAGTGGAAGACCATGGTACGAAGGATGTGGCACTACTCAAGACTATGGTTTGATTTTGGAGTTTCCTTCTCCTAGAAGAGCTGTTTACCATAGCTAAAGAGTTTCACCTACCCTTGCCAAGAGGAAAGTGGCCACTGGACAATTACATTGCAGCAGTTAACCCCTTGTGTGAAGAAGAATTGTTTGGTAATCTTAGTGTTGTCAAGTGTATGAGGACAGGGGAGAATCTTTAGAGAATAGGCCAGACTCTTCGGTGTTTGTGTAGGTAAAGGGAAAGTGAACCTTATCAGAGAAAGGGATCCAATGTAGAACTGTCTGGCCAGTCAAAGACCCCATAACTCTCTAGCGGTAGTATCTCAACGGGTGGCTGGTGCCCTGGCCAACCTACTACCTACCATTGTCAACTAGCAATGCAATATCCACTCTAGATTGTTTCACCCGTGAAATATCAGAATTTGAATCTATTATATTAGTTGCCTCCGCCTCTTTGATATCTCACAGGAATAAGATACAGGAGAGGGGATTCCCCGTCTCGCCCCTTTTAATAGCCTGGGCTGCATCCCTCGTCAGGCTGGGAGGAGCAGAGAGAGGAAAGGACACCTACTGTTCCTTTGTTTTATGTCAGGTACCCCCCAAAAATTGGGGGAACCGCCTTGGTAAATAGATAAATAGATCAGTTGCCTTCTAGTTCAATTTCAAAAGGCTGAATATCCGGCTGCTTTTAATAGCTGAGATTTATTTTTATTAGAAATAAAAGTTTAATGTTACAAACCCCGTATCACATCTAGAACATTCCAGCGATTCCAGATTTGCCTGCAAATTGGAAGTAATTTCTCATAACAAAAGGAATGTGGAATTACTTTTAGAATTCCCAATTACATCAGCAACAACGGCCGTACCAATGGATTATATTATTCCAAGACTCCGACAGAAGCTCCAAAACATTTGGAAACCATGTAAAATGACGAGAATAGGAAATGTGTAAATTACTTTGAATATATATATGTATATATATATATATGTATATATATATATATGGATGAATGTGTGTATATATATATATATATATATATATATATATATATATATATATATATATACATATATGTGTCTATCTGTATTAAATATATCATCATCATCATCATCATAATCATTATCTTCTCCCACGCTTATTGATGCAAAGGGCCTCGGTTACATTTCGTCAGTCGTCTCTATCTTGAGCTTTTAAACCAAGACTTCTCCATTCATCATCTCCTACTTCACACTTCATAATCCTCAGTCATATATATATGTATATATATATATATATATATATATATATATATATATATATATAGATAGATAGATAGATAGAGAGAGAGAGAGAGAGAGAGAGAGAGAGTTGGTAGAGTCCTCGCAGGCAGGGTTCTCGGCTGAATAAGCAGGGGTTCGAATCTCTGCCCGGCCAGAAGCTATTACCATAAAATGAATTCCAGTGGATATATATTCTCAAGATAGAATTCGGTATTAAATGCCATTGTGATTGATATTTACATATATATATATATATATATATATATATATATATGTATCTGTAATTATATAATATATATAATATATGTATATATATATATATATATATATATATATATATATATATATATATATATATATACTGTATATAGTGCGAGTGTATGTGATCACATTCAGTCCTTCTATACGTTGGCCTACGGTGATATAAACATTCTGAGCCGTTAACACTTATTATTATTATTATTATTATTATTAGGCTACGACACTATTTGGAAAACCAGGATGCTATAAGCCTAAGAGCTCCAGCGGGGAAAAGAGCCCAGTGAAGAAAGTAAATAAGTAAATATTTCAAGAGAAATGATATTAAAAACAAATCTTTCATATATAAACTATAAAAACTTGAAAATAACAAGAGAAAGAGAACCAATATAGAACAGTGTGCTCGAGTGTACCCTCAAGCAAGAGATCTTTAACCCAAGACAGTGGAACACCATGGTACAGAGGCTATGGCACTACCCAAGACCTGAGAACAATGGTTTTATTTTGGAGTGTCCTTCAAACTACTATCTGCTCAGATGAATTGAATGGAGACTATTAAGATATACAAGTATTCATAGTGTGTCGAGGTGAATCTAACTTTGGTTTCAACCCATTTTCTGGGTATTATAATTATATGCACTTATTTCTCTTCCTTAATTTAGCTTGTAATAATAATAACAATAATAATAATAGAGATGAGAGAGCGATGTCTTTGAAATTTCCTTAAGTAGTATTTTCGAGATAGAACTAATATTCTCACATTAGGTCTTAAATGATTCCTTTGATATAATGTAGATTTTGAAGCAAAAATTCGAAAGGGGATTGACTGAGCAAAACAAGTCTCGAATATATTCAGCAGGTCACTCCTTTGAATATCAACTCAGGATTATTCTGAAGAGAGAGAGAGAGAGAGAGAGAGAGAGAGAGAGAGAGAGAGAGAGAGAGAGAGAGAGAGAGAGCATCCCTTATCTTACTAACAGCGAAAAAGTTCACCATGGGAGAGATAGAGAGAGCATCTCTTTCTCCATCTTAGTAACAGCAAAGAAGATCACCATGAGAGAGAGAGCGAGAGAGAGAGAGAGAGATAAACAACACTCTGTAGATCCCGCCATAAATTAACAGCAATCCGAGCTTTTCCTAACTTGAATTGTTGACGGTCGTCCGGCCGTTATCGTCTTCAAACAGACCGTAGCCATTTATGGCACAATGAGCGAAGATAAAGCCATATTAATTACACCATTTGATTAGACAGAAACAGAACTAGGGAGGTTCGCCTTCCGAGACAGCCAAGCCGACCTCTCGTCAGAATGCAGGTGACTTAACTTCAGGATTCTCTTTAAAGGTTTAAAGGCCGCTCATGAATGGCAGGGGCAAGGGATAGGGACATTGCCCTTGCGAGTAGGACAATGCCCTAGAGACTGACCATATATACATATGACAAGTGCCCAAGATCCCTCTCCACCCAAGCTAGGACCAAGGAGGGGCAATGGCTGGTGATGACTCAGCAGAAAGACCTATAGGCTTACCAAAACACCCCCCATCCTTAGCTCAAAAGGATGGTTAGGTTACATCGGCCAAAGAAACCAACGAGTTTCAGCAGGACTCGAACCGCAGTCTGAAGTTCACCAGTGAGGGACGTTACTACATCGGCCACCACAACCCTATGTATGTGAGCTTAGAAGGCCTATCTATATCTACCAATTATTACAATGAAAGTCGAATGTTCTAGTACAGTGGTAATATGTTCGCCTAGCATTCATATGTCAGCAGATCGATCCCCGCCCGGGGACCGGGAGTTTAAACTGTTTACTGGGGAGGCCACTGTTATGGTTGAGCACCACACTGGGGGGATGGGCTTGCCCGTCTGACGTTCTGTTGAGCATCATAACTGAAACCAGACACCTTTAACCTCTAAAGACGAGTCATTTTGGTTGCTCATTCACACAAAGATTTTATTGATAATTTGATCATCATCGTTGTGACTCAGCGCCATGAGAGATCGGTTCGCTTTGTAAATAAGAAAATGTCAATTAGGTCAGACTTCTTCCTTCTGCTGAGTCCATTTGTAGAATATCCCCTAAGTATCCAGAATAGATTATTGCTGCTGCTGCTGCTGCTCCTACCGCTGCTGCTGCTGCTGCTACTGCTTTTCCTCCTCCTCACCTTACTAGAAGCAGTCAGACTCGTCTTTTCTACCTTTGTCCTCCTGACAAAGAAATAGTACAAGTGAATCTTCGACGATAAAAAAGCATAGTAAACCAAGTCAGACTTCTTTCCTCTGATGAGTCCATTTGTGGAATATCCCCTAGGTATACAGAATAGATTATTGCTGCTGCTACTGCTACTGCTACGGCTGCTGCTGCTGCTGCTTTTCCTCCTCCTCACCTTACTAGAAGCAGACAGACTCGTCTTTTCTACCTTTGTCCTCCGGACAAAGAAATAGTACAAGTGAATCTTCGTCGATAAAAAAAAGCATAATAAACCAAGTCAGACTTCTTTCCTCTGACGAGTCCATTTGTGGAATATCCCCTAGGTATACAGAATAGATTATTGCTGCTGCTACTGCTACTGCTACGGCTGCTGCTGCTGCTGCTTTTCCTCCTCCTCACCTTACTAGAAGCAGACAGACTCGTCTTTTCTACCTTTGTCCTCCGGACAAAGAAATAGTACAAGTGAATCTTCGTCGATAAAAAAAAGCATAATAAACCAAGTCAGACTTCTTTCCTCTGATGAGTCCATTTGTGGAATATCCCCTAGGTATACAGAATAGATTATTGCTGCTGCTACTGCTACTGCTACGGCTGCTGCTGCTGCTGCTTTTCCTCCTCCTCACCTTACTAGAAGCAGACAGACTCGTCTTTTCTACCTTTGTCCTCCGGACAAAGAAATAGTACAAGTGAATCTTCGTCGATAAAAAAAAGCATAATAAACCAAGTCAGACTTCTTTCCTCTGACGAGTCCATTTGTGGAATATCCCCTAGGTATACAGAATAGATTATTGCTGCTGCTGCTGCTACTGCTGCTGCTGCTACTGCTGCTGCTCCTACCGGTGCTGCTGCTGCTGCTGCTTTTCCTCCTCCTCACCTTACTAGAAGCAGTCAGACTCGTCTTTTCTACCTTTGTTTTCCTGACAAAGAAATAGTACAAGGGAATCTTCGTCGATAAAAAAGCATAATAAACCAAGTCAGACTTCTTTCCTCTGACGAGTGCATTTGTGGAATATCCCCTAGGTATACAGAATAGATAACTGCTGCTGCTATTGCTGCTGCTATTGCTGTTGCTGCTGCTGCTTTTCCTCCTCGTCACCTTACTAGAAAAAGTCAGACTTGCTATGCTCATGAACAAAACTAATCAAATTTACATATTTGAGAGGAACTCCATAATAACGCCGGACTCTCCACAATAATTGGCTGTTGCACATTATCAAAAGCTTTTTCATAGTCCACAAATGCCATCAAAAGTTGATTTCTATATTCTATACATTGCTGTACAACATGTCAAAATGAAAATTTGGTCAGTACAACTTCTACCTTTTCTAAATCCTGCTTGTTCATCTCTCAGCTTTTCATCAATCAACCTGAATACTTTGCAAATCTTTTCAGAAAATATTTTTGAAACCATTTTATACATATTTATAAATGTGTTTTTGAAATATAAATATACAAGGGTCTGTGAGAACCTATGTAACCTTAGAATCTCCCTTTTGCCGTGTAAATTCAAGAGAAAATTGAAGTACCTTTGTTTTCTAGTCTATTGTAGTGCCATAGCCTCTCGACTAAGGTCTCCCTCTGACTTGGGGCAGAGTTCTCTTGCCTGAGGGTACACTCGGGCATACTATTCTATATTATTTCTTTTCTTCTTGTTTTTTACGTTTACATAGTTTTTATAATATGAAAGCTCTATTTCAACGTTGATATTCTTAAAGTATTTTATTTTAAATGTTCATTACTTCTCTTGTAGTTTCTTTATTTCCTCGCCTCACCGGGCTATTTTTCCCTGTTGGAGCCATTGTGCTTATAACATCCTGCTTTTCCAACTAGGCTTGTAGCTTGTCTTGTAATAATAATATATAACATATCCTCTATATCATGCTTTTACTAACATTCTCTGCTTTTTCACGCTAACATTTAACATTTAACTAACATATCCAGTAAGTCCCCCCGGGCAAATAACCCTGTCAGCTTTAACTCGTTTGACTTCGTACATGATCATTTCCTGAAGAATTCCGGTGGAAAATGAAGAGAATTCCAAGGAAACCCAAAACTCCAGGACTATGGAAAAAGAATAATTGGATGACATGCAAATGAATGTGTGTCGAGCTCCGGTGAGAAAGAGGCAGAAGGAAAGTTGTGATTCGCATTGAAATCTCGTTTTAATTAACGAAGTGAACAGTAATTATGGAAAGATTTAGTTTTTGAGGGACGTATATGTTTAGAAGTTTAAACGTACTTTCATATGTCAGTATAAGAATGCATGTGTAAATATCAACCACAATGGCATTTAATACCGAATTCTACCTTGGGATTTTATATCCACTGGAATACATTTATGGTAATGTTATGGACTGATTGGTGATTTCCAGACTGGGATTTGAGTCCCACTGAGACTCGTTAGTTCCTTTAGTGTCTGCAACCATATCATCCTTGTGAGCTAGGGATGGGGCGTTTGAGGGAGCCTCTAGGTCTATCTGCTGAGTCATCAGCAGCCATTGCCTCTCCCTGGTCCTTTCTTGTGTGGAGAGGGGGCTTGGGCGCTGAACAATGATATATAGTCAGTCTCTAGGGCATTGTCCACTCACCGTCTATGAGTGGACTGGATGTTTCAGGTAATAGGATAAGTTTTTTTTCTTTCATTTATTTATTTTCTTCCTAAATAAAGGCATAGAGGAGATAATAGAAAATTATGAAGTGTCTTAGAGAATATTAAAGGGTGCTGAATTTGACAACAGGAATACTGAGAACTGTATTAAGGATATCCTTATCTAGTTATCTTTAATCTAAACAGAGGCTGAAACTCTCTCTCTCTCTCTCGCACTGATATTAGAATAACCTGTTTAAGCTTACCATTGTATGTTTCATATTGTTAGTTTTCATGCCATTGTTATCCTCTCTCTCTCTCTCTCTCTATCTCTCTGTCTCTCTCTCTCTCTCTCTCTCTCTCGTTTCTGAAATATTCCTCTGACCTACCTATTAAAGGGAATGCTAAAAAATCAATGGTATTATTTTAACGAAGAAGTATGGAAAAATATCTCAACTGTTACTATTACAATAATAATAATAATAATAATAATAATAAAGAAAATTGACGCGGAGTCTAGATACGAGGTCATTAATCTTGGATATCGCTAAAAGGTCATTTCATCAACTTGACCCAGTTGTACCAACCGTGTGTTACGCTATCGTACATAGTTTATTTTGTGCTTGTATAATCGCTCTTCCCTCGCACTAAAAAGAACTTGAATAAACATGCCTGTTTTTCCCACTGGTAACGGTGTCGATTTTGAACGTGAAATTTCTTGTTGCATTGAGCTTTTGTATATAAAGG
This sequence comes from Palaemon carinicauda, assembly GCF_036898095.1. Classification (NCBI taxonomy): domain Eukaryota; kingdom Metazoa; phylum Arthropoda; class Malacostraca; order Decapoda; family Palaemonidae; genus Palaemon; species Palaemon carinicauda. The sequence continues at coordinate 17,550,025 of NC_090731.1, read as the reverse complement.
AGGGTGATCTATAATAAATTCACTCAGTTGCTTTCATCCTGTCCTTGAGTCACAACCTTCTCTCGTCCCATCACATTGGTGACCCCAGAAGTCGACTCGCTCCTCCCGCCTTCCAACCCCCTCGCCCCTCCATTGTTGGTACTATGACGAACTCTATGGAAGTTGGCGCTGCGGCTGCCCCATTGAAACTCTCATCATTCGCCAGCGGAGAGGCGTTTTTTTGGTTTCAGTGCGCAGAAGTCCAGTTTCACATCAAGGGTGTGACACGCTCAACCACCAAAGCAGATTATGTTCGCGCGGCGATACCCGAGGACACCTTCCCGGAAATATCCGACTGGCTTTGTGAACAATAGCGTATGACGCCCTCAAAACATACCTTCTGCAGCAGTACTCGCCGTCGCCAGCCACCCGTAAAGCAAAGCTTTTTCAGCTCTCTCAACAACCGTTGGGGGACCAAAGGGCTTTGCTCGCCCTCAGGGAAATGACCAGTATCGCTCGCCTGCAACCTGCCGCAGACGGCTCTCCTCGTGAGGTGAACGTACTTCGTGCCCTTCGGATACGCCGTTTTCCCGAACCTGTACATGCTGCCATACCCGATGTCGATAGTTTACCCATAAAGAACTTGATGACCAAAGCTGACGCCCTTATGGACAGCCACTTCAAGACTTCCATCAACGCCTCCACCCCTGACAAAGAGGACGCTTATTCAACGTCAACCGAAGCTGACGTGAATGCCGTAGGACATACACGCCTACCCCATGACGTGCCGAAGCGGTGACAAAGCCACCCACCACCCACCACTCGCTCGCGCCCCAACCAACGACTCCTACAGCCCCTTACTACCTCCCATCCGCCGCAGTTTTGCTACTACCACTTCAGATTCGGGGCAACCGCGAAGAAATGTGTCAAGGATTGTAAGTAGGCCATCACTCGTGGCGGTGGCCTCCCGTGTTTCTAATCTTTTCTTTTTACATGATGCAGGAACGGGCGTGCGATTTTTGGTAGACACGGTTGCTTGTCGTTCTCTTTTGCCTAGGGAACTCTTCAGGATACGACGTAGTCTGTCTACGTCTGCCGACGTCCGCTTGGTAGCTGCCAACGGATCTGCGATACCCACCTACGGTTACGAGAACCTCATATTATCGTTCGGAAACGGTAAATTTAATTGGAAGTTTCTCGTTGCTGATGTCACATTGCCAATCCTCGGTGCGGATTTTCTCTCTCATTTCCACCTTCTGGTCGATGTCGCCCACCGACGATTGGTCAACGCAGTCTCATACTTGTCGACACCTCTTCAACCCGCCCCCTCCAACCTCGCTCTCCACATCAGCACACCCACGGATGCCTACGCCCACCTCCTCACGTCGTACCCGGAGCTTTTCAGTCCAGAACTTCGCCAAACACCCAAGGCTCCTGCCAAGCACGGTATTTATCACCATATCAAGACAACGGGACCCCCAGTCTTCACAAAATTCAGACGTCTGGCACCGGAACGATTGGCAGCCGCCAAACAGACGTTCGCCGAAATGGAGGAAATGGGCCTTTGCCAAAAGGCCTCCAGCCCATGGTCGTCAGCCTTACACATCGTTCTGAAGAAAGACGGCTCCCTCCGTCCATGCGGGGATTACAGGCGCCTGAACATCCAAACAGAACCGGATCACTACCCCCTCCCAAACATTGTCGACGTGACCTCCTACCTGCACAAAGCGAAGGTTTTCTCTACGCTCGACCTCCTGAAGGGGTATTATCAGGTGCCTATGAACCCAGAAGACATCCCCAAGACCGCCATCACCACTCCGTTTGGTACATACCCCTTCAATTACTCCTGTTTTGGCCTTCGTAATGCTGGGGCCACGTTTCAACCTCTCTTGATGGCATCTTAGGGGACCTCCGCTTCTGTGTATGTTATGTGGACGACATACTTGTGTTCTCCTCCTCAAAAGAGGAACACCTCCGTCACCTGCGCATCGTGCTCCACCGCCTGCAACAAAACGGCCTTGTAGTCCAGTACGACAAGTGTACCTTTGGCGCCAACGAAGTGTCGTTCTTAGGGCACCGCATCACTCCTGAAGGAGTCCATCCCCTCCCTGAGAAGGTAGCAGCCGTTCAGGACTTCCCCGCGCCCCCGACCGTCAAAGCTCTGCAGGAATTCTTGGGCATGATCAACTATTATCACCGTTTTCTGCCAGCCATTGCCGCCACTCTTGCTCCCCTATACGCCTCCCTCAAGGGCAAGCAAAAGGACCTGAAGTGGGGTCCCCTTCAAGAAGCGGCCTTCTGCAATGCAAAGAAGGCCCTATCAACCGCTGCGGCTCTCACTTTTCCTATCCCATATGCCCTTCTCCTTCTCTCCACCGATGCCAGCGACGTCGCTATTGCTGCAGTACTCGAGCAGGTGGTCAACAGCTCGCCCCGCCCATTGGCATTCTTCAGCAGAAAACTGTCCAAGGCAGAATCGGGCTATTCTACCTTCGATCGCGAATTGCTGGCGGTGCACTTGGCTGCATTTCTTAGAAGGTACGCCCTTCGTCATTCGCACAGACCACATGCCTCTGGTGCACGCCTTCACTCGACAGTCTGACGCCTGGTCCGCCCGTCAACGCCGACATCTCTCCGCCGTGGCTGAATACAATTGCACCCTTCAATACGTCCCTGGGAAAATGAATCCCGTTGCCGATGCCCTGTCAAGAAACACGTTGGGTGCCGTTCAAGTGGGATTGGATTACAACGCCCTGGCTGAAGCCCAACGACAGGATCCAGAGTATCAAGCATGTAGGACATCCTACACGTCCCTCCGTTGGGAAGACTTCCCCCTCGAAGACTCCAACACCACCCTCCTCTGTGACGTCAGTACTGGTAGACCGCGACCCTGGATTTGCCGGCAGGTGTTTGATTTCCTTCACTGCACAGCTGCTGAAGACGAAGTTCATTTGGCACGGCATTTCTAAGGATTGGGTCCGCGCCTGTACATCTTGCCAAACTTCCAAAGTACATCGACACACGGATTCAGGAGTGGGCACCTTTCCTCAACCTCAGCGTCGTTTCGCCCACATTCACGTCGACGTTGTAGGCCCCCTACCCACATCACAAGGACATCGTTACCTGTTTACCGTCATCGACCGCTCCACTCGTTGGCCTGAAGCCATTCCCATGGAAACTGCAACGTCCGCCTCATGTACATCTGCCTTGCTCTCAGGATGGATTGCAAGATTTGGCATCCCTGAGCATATTACTTCTGACAGGGGTACCACTTTCACCTCTCAATTGTAGACAACATTAGCGAATCTCCTGGGCATCACCCTACATCAGCCAACGGCCTACAACCCCGCTACCAATGGAATGGTTGAACGTTTTAATCACACCCTCAAAGCAGCTTTGATGACCCGCTGCAAGGATTCCAACTGGTTTACTCAGCTTCCCTGGGTCCTCCTGGGACTAAGGACCCCTCCTAAAGACGCCCTCGACGTCTCTGCAGCTGAAATGGTGTATGGCGACCCGTTGGTCGTCCCTGCCGAATTTTTTCCTTCTACAACCTCCTCCGATGATCTCCAGCCCATACGTCACGTCATGGGAAAATTTACTCCATGCCGCCAGACTTACAAGCCCCCAGCGAAGCATCACATACCGACAGACTTTCACTCTGCAACGCACGTCTTCCTGCGCAACGACACTAGCAAGCCACCGCTAACGCCCCCTTACACGGGCCCTTTCCTTGTGATCCGATGCAATCCGAAAGCATTCCTACTAAACATTCGGGGCAAAGAAGACTGGATCTCCAATGATCTTCTAAAACCTGCTTATCTCCTGCCAGATAACCCGCCTACAGTTCACCTCTCTAGATCAAGGCGCCCTATTTAACATGTATATTATGTCATTTTTAGGGGGGGGAGCCATGTACCAACCGTGTGTTACACGATCGTACATAGTTCATTTTGTGCTTTTTGAGCTTTTGTATATAAAGGAGAGTGTTGTATAATAAACTCACTCAGTTGCTTTCATCCTGTCTTTGAGTCACAACCTTCTCTCGGCCCGTCACACAGTCTTGTATTTATCTCGCCTGAGGCAGCCCAGAATCAATATGCCGATAAACCGTTATCTTTCACAAATACCTTCTTTACGAGACTAAACCGATGATCCTTAGTTATCATTATTAATCTGCTCATAAAAAAATTATTGAATATTCCTCTTTCTTAGAATACTTCTAAGAAAATTTTATTTTGATGGTTAGAATTCTGTTATGATAATGTTCCTGTTTATGTTTTTTTTTTTTTTTTTAATCGTCCTGCTGTTACTCAGTATATTCTATTATTTATTTGTTTTTGTTGTTTTACATTATTCTGTTGTATCTCGATAATTTCTAAGATTTTGTTGTCCTTTATTTTTATGTTTTATAAATAATTTTGTAACTTCGTGTTCGTCTATGTTTTATCTTTTGGTGAAACTCTAAAAGTTACTATAGTTTATAAAGGAGATATTTATTTTAATGTTGCTGTTTTCAAAATATTTTATTTTTCCTCGTTTCCTTTCCTCACTGGGCTGTTTTCCCTGTTGGAGCCCCTGGGCTTATAGTATTCTGCTGTTCCAACTAGGGTTGTAGCATAGGAATTGATAATAATAATAATAATAATAATAATAATGGCCACAATTAACATACTGAGTAAACTTCCCTAAACTGTAAGCCAGAAATGGAATTTCAAAATACTGTAGCGACTGTAAACATTATTACATTGTTTTACAATAACTGAATAAAAGGTTGGGCTTATTGACAACCACCATATGGCAAAATGATAAAAGATAGTCAAGGGTAACTTGTAAAGGCAGGCAGGCAATAGAACAACCTGCACCGAAGGTGCAGGCTACAGGCTCTTGAGCTAAAGCAGCCTGTAAGAGGGTATGGTAACCTTCAAAACAAATAGCACGCACTAATTTTAGATGATTGTACACCGGAGGCAATGCCTAATGTTTCCTGTTGTTGCATTGACGAACTACGAAAATTTGTTGGTATAAACTGTTCTAGAAAGATCATACACAGATGTAAGTGGAAGGATATGTTTGAGGTCATTGTCGTGCAGTGAAATACTAACGGCTTATGCTTGAAAGCCAAGAGTAAGCTCATTAATGAAACACCCTTGGCATCGCAGTGTAGTGTCATAAATTAACGGACTGTGTCAAAGAAGCTGTGCCAAAATGTCACACTGATCCCGTTGTTTGTATCGAAGATATTTGCGAAAAACAGTATAACAAGGGGTCTGAAATGCATAGTAGTTATGGCTGAAAACGAACAACTGAACACGTACCCCTTCAGGAACTGATGAAAAATGGTGTACTCTTACGTGAAGAGGCTCGAACCGCCGCGATTTTTTAAAACAAGAAACATAGTCTGGCGGCAGCTGCAGCGGTTGGAGGCTTCTTGCGCCTCCTATCTGGCCACCTACTTAAGATACCTTAGGTTCAATTTGCCGCGGGACCCTCTTCCCGCTAACCTCGCCGCTAGTCGCGCTCGGTTTGGCCAAGCCCTAAGGCGTTGTTCTGCTTGATAGGGCAATGTCACTGCCCGTTGCCTCTGCCATATATGAGCGGCCTTTAAACTGCACCAAATTGTGTTTGCTACAAGAAAGCCTATCGGTCATTTAATGCATAAGATCACAGCAATACGAGACACAATTTCCCTCAGTTATTTTCACACCAAACAAAAACTTATTCTTTTTCGTTAAATTCACAGCATTGGCTCATCTTCCAAACATACTTCAAGGTCTCGATCTCTTCGGAAATTTTGATGCTCTGCTTTTTGTTTACATCCGGGATATGTATCTTGAGGCAGCGCAGAAGACAACGTATTTAAGTCCGCGTGATTTGGCTTTTCATACATATGAACGTTTTGATTCAAATATGATTTTGAAAGGTTACATGGCGCGTGCTAACAAACGAACAAACACACCACATACATACGCACGCGCACTCATACACATGCACACACACAGA
>NC_090731.1:17516543-17541543 GCF_036898095.1 Palaemon carinicauda | reverse complement strand
GCATATTCTTTACAGATACTCCTCTCTCCTCAAACACCTGACAACACTGAGATTACTAACCAATATTTCTTCACCGAAGTGGTTAACTACTGCACAGTAATTGTTCAGTGGCTACTTTCCTTTTGGTAAGGGTAGAAGATACTCTTTAGCTGTGGTAAGCAGCTTTTCTAGTAGAAGGACACTCCCAAAATCAAACCAGTGTTCTCTAGTCTTGGGTAGTGCCATAGCCTCTGTATCATGGTCTTCCACTGTCTTGGGTTAGAGTTCTCTTGCTTGAAGGTACACTCGGGCACACTATTCTATCTAATTTCTTTCTTTCTTGTTTTGTTATAATTTTTATAGTTTATACAGGAAATATTCATTTTAATGGTGTTGTTATTCTTAAAATATTTTATTTTTCCTTTTTTCCCTTCCTCACTGAGCTATTTTCCCTATTGGGGCCCCTGGGCTTATAGCATCCTGCTTTTCTAACTAGGGTTGTAGCTTAGCAAGTAATGATAATAATAATATGATGATGAAATGGAAGCAAATAAAAAAGAGATTAACAGTAATGTAACAAAATTTTAATTAGAATCAGTACAAGAGATAAGTGGAAAAGTTTCTAAAGTATCGGAAAAGACATAAACTAAAAAAAAACAAAAGATTGGAAATGAGGGTAAAATCCAAGAGAGATGAAACAGATTTAGCCAAAAAAGGAAAAGAAAAAAATAAAGAGATTCTTAAACACATTCAGATCAATTGAAGAAACACTAAAGAAAGGAAGAATCAAATGAAAATATTATCAGCAGTAGATATGGAGTGATAAAAATTGCAGAGGATTTTCTGTGCAATGCTATACCATAATGATATAATAAATAATTGTCAATAGAAACAATGAAACATGGGAGTCAGTAACAAAAGTACAGTAGGAGAAGTAAAGAAAGCATTAAAAGACATGAACAGAGTCAGAGCAGTAGGAAAATGTGGCCTAACGATTGACTTAATAATAGATGATGGATATTTCATAGTATTAAAACTCGCTGAGCTTTTCAGAAAATGTCTGGAAGAATGCTCTACACTTACAGCTTGGAAAAATTTTATTATACCAATTTCCAAAAAGGGAGACACAAAAGACCTGGAAAATTACCTCCCATTTAGTTTACTTTCTGTAATATATCAAATATTTACAAGTATCATATTATGCTATAGAAAAACAGCTGGACATTGATCAACTGAGAGCATACAGGCTTGAGAATTGGGTATTCAACAACAGTCATTATTCATGTAATTAACTAGCTAATGGAAAAATCAAAATAGTATTATAAACCATGTATGGCATATCTGTCAAAACTTCAGCAGTAACGAAAATCTTTCAAAAACAAGGAATAGATGAATCTTATGTTAGAATACTTGAAGATACCTATACACGAAGTACAGCAATCTTAAAACTACTTAAAGATAGTGAGAAAATTCCTAGTAAGATAGGAGTTAGAAAGGGAGACCCCATCTCTCCCAAATCATTAATAGCATGCCTAGAAGTTTTTAGAAATGTAGATTGGGAAAATGTAAGAATTAATATTAATGGGGAATACCTTAACAACTTGAGATTTGCAGATGAGATAATTGTGTTTAGTGAATTACGGGAGTAATTGCAAAAGGTGATAAAAGATTTGAATGGAGAACGCAGAAATATAGGACTTGAAATGAATATGAGCAAAGGGAAGATAATATTCAACGAAAATGCAGAGATACCACATAAGGGTTATGGACTGACCTCTAGAGATTGTTAATGAATTTACATAGTTAGGACAGACAGTAAGTGTTTTCCCGGAACATAACACCGAAGTTAAAAGCAGGATAAGCACGGGATGGAGAGCTTTTGGTAAACGAAATGAGATTATGAAATGTAAAATGCCACTTTCTCTAAAAAGAAAAGTATTTAATCAGAGGATCCTGAATCCTGACATTTAATTCATGGATCGTTTTAGATAATGTGGCATTTTACATTTCATAATCTCATATTGTTGACCAAAAACTCTTCATTCCTTGCTTATCCTTCTTCTAATTTCGGTCTTCAAGTGTTCTAACATAAGATTCATCTGTTCCCTGTCTTTGAAGGGCTTTCATTACTGCTAAAGCTTATGAATTGAAAGGGCATAGCAGTTTTAGACAAAAATTATCAAACTTTCTTAAGGACACATAGATCCTTGAATTTTCATCCCTTCATAATCAGTTGTAAGATAAGGAAATGGAAGAATAGAGGCAAAAATTTAGATTTTTAAAGTAATAAGAGTAATTAAAAGCTTCCACTTGAAAAGAATATTTGATGCTTTTTAAAGACACGTTTTAAACATTAAGTATTTGGAAAATGTTGGCTATACTTCATAAATGTTGCAAGAAAGAGAAAGAAACGAACTATGAAGTAATGTAGTATTTTCGTCTTGGCTATTCTATGCAAAAATCCTTACTTTAATTTTTACATTGTTGTATTTTTTTCCATTAGAAATATTTTGAATTACACCAGACCAGCTGACACCCTTAAACCTTTTTTTTCATTGAAAATATATATTGGAATTTATTACGAGGATGGATCTCAGTCTGTGTTTCGTAATAAACCAGAAGGAAATTAATTAACACATTTCGGATTTGATTTAATTTAGCAAATTTTAGTTGTCATTGTTCATATGTTTTTCCTTTTAACAGGAAGATATGAAGAACTACAATGTAAAAACAGAGAACGTGAACTGCGACCCAACTTACTACCTAACTCGGAACTTCAGCAGAGGACAGTTTCATCTTAGACCTCGGGGTGATGCTGTCCTTCTGGAGGATGCTGGGCAACTGGAGGAGCAACGCATTTCCAAGTACTGTGTCACTCACCACCTGGATAACCAACATTACCTGACATGGACGCTTAGAGCATGTATTCCTATACCGTCTGTTCCCAGGTGCTGTTCCTTTGGAAAAGCCATGAAAGATGGTGTTTGTCAAACTGCTAAGACTCCAAGTGTACTAAAACCTCCAGTTTTTAGTAAGCCTCATTCCACAGAGCCTGTTGAATGGACAAATATACAGAACTATCATCTCGATTTAAAATGCCAGTCTGATCCCATGGTAACAGTTCCTCTTGGTAATAATGGCACACATTTGCTATTGTTAGCCAATGGTTTATCCCTCACTTGGAAACCTAATGAACTTGGTCCTTTTGATAGAACTTACTTCTGTCCTGATTACTGCACTGATGGCATCGAGGAAAGTGATGGCACCGTGCAATACTTTGTAAGCTTTTGCTACATGTCTCGCAAGGAGAGACATGACAAGGCCTGTGGAGATGGCCCGTGTATGCGTAGATGCTGTGATGATGGGTCCTCATATGACAGCAGTAAGAGAAAATGCTCGCCTGATTCCAACTCCACATTCAGTCCTCTTGATGTAGCTCATTCATCCTCGTACACTATTGTAACGGGTCCTCCAGTCTGCGAGTTTCTCCCAAAGTACGACAAGGGAATCAGCATAGACAGTGAGGGGCAATTGTCTATTGAATATAGGAATTACTCTTCTTTTGAATATTGTGTGGACGTAAACTTTCGAGAAGAACATCGGAGAGTGAGTGTTTACGTCTGTGGAGTCGAACCTCTCTCGTGGAAGAGCGTACGCCTTCCTGTAATCCTGACTTGTAAAGTCATCTCTCTCTTCTTTCTGACATTATGCATAATTTGTTACCAACTAGTCCCTAAGCTTAGGGCGAACGGTGGCACACATCAGCTATGCCATGTTCTGTCCCTCTTCATTGCTTATAGTATGAGTTTTACTGTGAATTGCTTCAATAATTACCTCGTTCACCGTTTTTCTTCCTGCTTCAGTCTAGGTAAGATTTCTTTTTTTAATCAATATAGATTTTGAGGGATTTTTTTAAAGTTTAGATATCAATAACTTATACTATGCTTTTTTCTTAAATAGTATAGCATGGAGGAAATCCCCCCCCCCCACTGGCAGAAGGGTGAGGGATTGGGTTTAAGGCGAGATTCAAGATGTATTTTTGGCTTCTACTCCTGATGCCTGTTGAATGATCTTACAAATGTTTTTAGTCAACATAACCTTTTTTATTTACTATTAGCTTCTGTCTTTATAATTTCAAGGTTGTTTCAAAATGTAATCAGACTCTAGTTACCATGATAACTTTTACCATAATTACCTGTTTTACCCTCACTTACATACATAGCTGTACTTTTGTCCTAGTGTTGAATCGGCGAACGCTAAGGACAGGTTTTGTATATATATATATATATATATATATATATATATATATATATATATATATATATATATATATATACAGATAGATAGATATATATATTATATATATATCTATATCTATATATATATATATAATATACACATATATATATGTATATATATATATGTATATATATTTATATATACATATATATATATATATATGTATATATATACATATATATATATATATATATATATATATATATATATATATGTATGTATGTATATATATAAATGTTTGGGGGGGGGGAAATGGGGCTCCATCGGATTGAACAAACAAGTTCCGAAATTATATATATTTGTTTTGAAAATGAATAACCACATCATTGTTTTACGCAGCCATTGTCATGCAGTTTGGATACCTGACAGCTTTCTTTTGGCTAAACATCATGTGCTTTGAGGTCTGGAGAAAAATCAGGTAAGGAATTAAAGATTCTGGGAAAACGTTCTAAAATATGGGAATTTTTATTTTATTTGGTGTCATGAATTCTATTCAGTCACGAATCTGCACAATTGTTCATCATATTTTCCTATCTCATTAACATTAATTAATTTTTCAAGCTTTATATCTACAGCAAAGACTGAGAGGGAATTGAAAACATTTATATTTATGATGACTGTTTATTACGATAGCTCTTTATCTGATAAAATTAAAAAATGAAGTTATCTATTTTCATAATCTCTAAAACTCTCTCAACCATCTCAATCTCAGTTTTTCTGAGAAATCTTCTCCATCATGAGGCTCAATACTATACAGTATTCTAGAAGTTTTATTCCAGCTGTTACCAAGTTGTGGAATGATCTTCCTAATCGGGTGGTTGAATCTGAAAGTTCAAACTTGCACAAGTCTTTTTATAGATTATATATGAGATATTTGTTTTGATATTGTTATTGGTTTTAGAATATTTCATATTAATTGTTCGTTACGTCTTATATCGTTGATTTATTTCCTTATTTCCTTTCCTCACTGGGCTGTTTTTCTCTGTTGGAGCCTTTGGGCTTTTAGCATCTTGCTTTTCCAACTAGGGTTGTATCTTAGTTAGTAATAATAATAATAATAATAATAATAATAATAATTAGACTGCAACTGGCTAAAGCCAGTGGCGGAGGATTCCCCTGCAAAATAGGTGTGGAAATGCTTTCGTCAATCAGTAAAAGATATTGTGTAATGATTTATTGGCCTAATGACTCCTTGACTAAACTATTCTAAAGCAATTTATCTGTATAATAGCAGGTATATGGAGGTAATTCATAGGCAAAAATGTCAAATATAGAGAAATTGACCTTTGAACTTGAAGACAATGGGCACTTACAAGGTCATGTGAAGGTCACGGGTTAATATGATCCCATATTCTGAAAGAGCATGTGCAAATGGAGAGGGGGGGGGGGGGGCGTGACAACAAAACATCACTTTTAGCCCACGTCAAATGTTTCCCATGAAATAGCCATATGACCTTGAAAATGAGGGTCAAAGTCAAATTTGACATCTGATTTGGAGGTTTAATGCATATGTTTGGGGTAGTTTACTATAGCATTCTATGACCAAAAGCCAGTATTTCATGGAGAAATTGCCAAAGTCACGATTTCTGCAATGTCAAAAATAGTTAAAAATCTATAATAAAAAAGTAATCAAGCAGTCGCTACAAAAGTTAAGCTAACCTTAGATAAATATATAGGGCATCATATGCCACTAAGATCAGGGCTCAGGGCCTTCCAGTTTTTGAGATCTCGGAAACAAACCTGTTTTGAGCCGGTTTGGCCATTAGCGACCTTGACCTTGACCTACTTGCATTAAAGTAGGGCAATATCTGGGGATTTACCTCTGTATCATTGTCCATAAGGCCCTTAGCCATACGGCTTATACTTTAGGCCTAATGGCAATTTAAAATTTTACAAATTTTGCCTTTAAAAGTCCCTGTGATCTTGAAAAGTAGGTCAAGGTCACTTAAACTGGGTCTATGGCATATTCTTACCATAGGCTACCTATGATAATTATTTCAGATTTCTTGCGAAAAAAAAAAAAAACTCGCGGAAAAAATAATAATAATACTACCAAAAACAATAGTATTCCCCTATAGGGAATCCTAATAATATATAAGATATGCATGAAATGCATTTATATCCTCTAGTAGACTCACATTGTACTAATTTGCTGCTATTGTGAACATATCAAGCTTTAAACTATACTTCTACCTTCCTAATAAATACTTTAAATGCTATGAGGTAAATAATAATTTGGACTTCATTATTTTTATAGAGCACTAGTCAGAAGACATGTGCATTATAAACCAGTGTCACCGTTCTGGTCATTTCTTATAGCAAAGAAATGTTCCAATAATATTGTAAAAGAAAAGCAGTTTTCATAAAAGCTAATTTCCTTTGATGAATTGTAATCAAGCGTGTTCTGTACGCCCAGGTCCTGCAAGGATTCCTTTGGGTTATCGTGGCCTAATTGGTAACGTCCTTGCTTGGTGATCGCCAGACTGGGATTCAAGCCCCGCTTATGCTCGTTAGTTCTTATATTCACTGCAACCTCACCCTCCTTGTGAGCTACCACTGGGGCCTTTGGGGAGGCCTATAAGTCTATCAACTGAGTCATCAGCCGCCATTGTCTGGCTCTTCCTGGTTCCATCTTGGGTGGAGAGGGGGCTTGGGTGCTGAATATATGAATATGTGGTCAGTCTCTAGGGCATTGTCCTACTTGATAGGGGAATGTCACTGTACTCTGACCCTGCCACTCATGAGTGACCTTTAAACCTTTATGGTCATGTAATCTGATAATCATTTTATCAATTGCTTTGATGTTAGTTAAGCAAATGCTCAATTACATTACAGATCTGAAGGAAATTATATCACGTTATTTCGAAAGACCTGAAATAATCAGAATTCCTTCCTTGCGTCACTGGTTATTTCAAAACCTACATCATTTGTTATCTTTTATTATTATTATTATTATTGTGGTAGGAGACCCTCTTTTAGGCAGGTTGAGTTAAAAGTAATGGCTGCATCGGCAGAGTTTATTTTCTTATCCAATTTTTCTATTTTCCGGATAATTCTCTTCTCTAGAGCGCTACAATCAGCCAGCAGACTTGAAAAATTCATCAGTCGGGTGAATGACAAAATCGGGAAGACTTTTCAAGTATATTCTCACAAAATACAAGTAAAACTTTGGTACAGAATAGTAAAAAAACTACGACGCGTTTCGAGGATAAGTCCTTCCTCATCTTCTGGTAGAGAGTGAGTTGGATGCTGCAGTCGGGTGGTATTTATACCCAGGATCAGGATTAAAAGTGAAAGGGCTGGAATTTTCATCGGTTTTCATTGGTTGATCGGAGCTGATATGATATGGTGTCTGGTGTACGATGATCTCGGCCGGGAATACCAGTCTGTGACGTCATCGGGGGACCTGAGTTTTGATTGGCTGAGGTGCGCTCTGAGCCAGCCAGGCTGCTCTCCCGCTCAGAAAAGTGTCCCACGTGGCTGAGATCATGTCCTACTTCGGCGTCAAAATTCGGGGTATTTGACGCCGAAGTAGGACATGACCTCAGCCACGTGGGACACTTTTCTGAGCGGGAGAGCAGCCTGGCTGGCTCAGAGCGCACCTCAGCCAATCAAAACTCAGGTCCCCCGATGACGTCACAGACTGGTATTCCCGGCCGAGATCATCGTACACCAGACACCATATCATATCAGCTCCGATCAACCAATGAAAACCGATGAAAATTCCAGCCCTTTCACTTTTAATCCTGATCCTGGGTATAAATACCACCCGACTGCAGCATCCAACTCACTCTCTACCAGAAGATGAGGAAGGACTTATCCTCGAAACGCGTCGTAGTTTTTTTACTATTCTGTACCAAAGTTTTACTTGTATTTTGTGAGAATATACTTGAAAAGTCTTCCCGATTTTGTCATTCACCCGACTGATGAATTTTTCAAGTCTGCTGGCTGATTGTAGCGCTCTAGAGAAGAGAATTATCCGGAAAATAGAAAAATATTATTATTATTATTATTATTATTATTATTATTATTATTATTATTATTATTATTATTATTACTTGCTAAGCTACAACCCTAGTTGGAAAAGCAGGATGCTATAAACCCAGGGGTTCCAACAGGGAAAATAGCCCAGTGAGGAAAGGAAACAAAGAAATTAGAGAAGTAATTAACAATTAAAATGAAATATTTTAAGAACAGTAACATCAAAATAAACATTTCCTATATAAATTATAACAAAACTTTAACAAAACATGCCGAAGAGAAATTAGAACAGTGTGCCCGAGTGTACCTTCAAGCAAGAGAACACTAACCCCAAGACAGTGGAAGACCATGGTACGGAGGCTACGGTACTGCCCAAGACTGGAGAACAATGGTTTGATTTTGGAGTGCCCTTCTCCTACAAGAGCTGCTTATCATAGCTAAAGAGTTTCTTCTACCCTTACCAAGAGGAAAGAGGCCACTGAACAATTAGCCCCGTTAAAATCTTCTTTCTCGTTTTCTAATCCAACTCGAATTGTTATGAGAAAATCCTCTTGCAATTATTTTTAACATTCCTTTTCATTGTCCTAAAACTTTTGAGAGAATCAACGCATAATATCTCCATTTGCTAAGTCGCTTTTGTGTCGTCATACGCTGAGATGTCTTCAAACTTATTCTATCTTTAACAATTTCGAATCCAAAAAGGAGACAACATGCATGTGTTCACTATGTTGCCTATAAATATTAATCAATGTAGAAAATGTTTTACATTCAATGTTTCCCCTACTTGTACTAATACTAAGAATGGATACCATGGTACGATAACTTGTAATGGCCACCTTTTATAAAACTTAGGAAATTTAGTTAGATGATATTTTTGCACACTTTGAAAATTAGTTCATTGCTAAAGGTAATGAATCCATCGTGAATGACCCTACTACCATAAAGCAATCAGATATTAAAACATATTTTTCCTACTTAAATATGAAATGAAAGTCATTAACAAACCCAGAAATTGATAGAATATCTACCATTGCTCTATTTTGTTTAAACTATTAAATTGTGGCTATGTTTCAGAGTCCTGTGATCACCTTGACCTTGCAAAATGCCTATGTCGTTAGGGAGTATTTATATCATTCCTTTTTCCATGTCTTACGAGGCAAAAGGGTGCTGTTAAGACAACTACCGTTAAAAAAATGATTTTATTTTCATCAAGTACGTCATAACAACATAAAGATTTCTATCGTAACTCCTTTTTTGAAAATTTGAGTAAAGTAATTTTTCTAAGTAACTAAAGATATCAAACTGTCTTAGACAACAATTTGATCAGTCACAAATTACCAGTAGTTTGAAGCATTGGATTTTATATCTTCGTGGATACTGCAGTGTTCCTTCGGCCACTAGCTGGACCAGCTTTTCATCTTTCTACTCTAGCTCCTTTCCCAATCCCTATCATCTAAGTTACAGTCCAACCTCTTTGAACTTATATATCTTGAAGAATTTGTTGGTTTTCCCATGTTACGACTAGATGGTTAAGGGACTCCCAAAATCAACACTTTATTTTGTTTGGTTGGTGAAGCGTGATTGATTCCACAATACAGTGTTTTATTATTCTTGATAATCTAGTCTTGGGTAGTGTCATAGCCTCTGCACAAAGGTCTTCCACTGTCTTGGGTTAGAGTTCTCTTGCTTAAGGGTACACTCGGGCACACTATTCTATCTTATTTCTCTCCCTCTTGTTTTGATAATTTTTTTTGTAGTTTATATTGGAGATATTTATTTTAATGTTACTTTTCTTAAAATATTTTATTTTTTCTAGTTTCCTTTCTTCACTGGGGTATTTTCCCTGTTGGAGTCCCTGGGCTTAGAGCATCCTGCTTTTCTAACTAGGGCTGTAGCTTAGCAATTAATAATAATAATGATTAATCACAGTTTTCCTTTGTAGGAAACTTACAAATCACTATTTTCTACATTAGGATATCCATTACAATATACAGTAGCTTTTCTTTGAAGGGAACTTACAAAGTACCGTCTTCTATACTATACTATCTATTAAAGCGAGGTTTTTTATTTGCAGGAAGCTCACAAAGTACCAGACTTCAAAGAAATACCCAGAAATTTACTTCATGTTATATGGTTGGGGAGTACCATTATGTATATGGTAAGTTTTCATATGTATTTAATTTTGACTGTGGGTATAAGTTCAGGCTTTTTGTAATCGTATAAGACTTAACTAATCAAATTTTCTTCATGTTGTACCAGTACTTATCAGAAGATTAATCTTATTCTTTATATATATTTCATTTTTACTGTGGGTAGAAGTTCAGACATTTTGCAATTCTAGAAGACTACAAGTTTAATTCTCTTTTTGATGTACCTGTACATATAAAATTACTCATACATATATATATATATATATATATATATATATATATATATACACATACATACATATATATATATATATATATATATATATATATATATGTATATATATATATATACATATATATATATATATATATATATATATATATATTATTTTTATTGTCGTTAGACTTTTTGTAATTTTTAAGGGTTTACTATTTAGATTTTATTATCAGATTAATAACAAAGCAATAAAGTGAGTGATTCTTTACTCTTTAGAGGATAATGGTGTTCTATGATTCGTGTTCCAAACATAACAATAAGCTGTTTAGATATGGCACAACATGTCAATGGATAATTTAGATTAAGAAAAGTTAGTGATAAAAAGTATAATGTATATATAAAGCTTTTGATATGGCAGGAAGCTATTATCTTCAAGTGCCGAGTTAAACAGTAGATGGTCTATTACTCTAACGGACTCAAAATATTTATAATATATCAAACAAATGATTTTCCTTTAGTTTTTTCCTCACCAAGAGGTCAGATTTAATAATGGTAGTTTCTCCCTATTATATTACCTTTATGTTGAAACTGATCAAATGAAACTATTTTATTTGCATTTGACTGCTCTAATCAAGTTTTGTTTATGCAACAAATTTATTCAAGATTTCTTTGTTTTGTTTAATTAAATTGTTTGAGGATGGCTGGTTCATCCTTGCCAAGATTCTTGGACAGGATGTGTTATATGCCAGAGGTATTTTTAGCTTTACATCTGAAGAAGGTCTTCGGAAAGCTATACAACTTTTAAAATGACTTCTTTGCTTTTATGCTTTAATTGAATATTCTTTTATTCTCTATTCAAGTTTAAGTAAAAAAATTTAATCAAAATTTCTTTGCTTTGTGTAATTAAATAGTTTGGAGGCTCGTTTTCATTTTTATATTTGTATTTCAAAATATTTAATAATTCTTGTTTCTAAAAAGTTTTAAAAATAACATGAAACAAATTTGATTCATAAATCAGTAGCCTCCTTTTTTTGATAATAGCATAAGTAATCTTTTTCTAAATCTATCATTTGTTGATATTAGACGTATAAGATTATTATAAATAATTTACTGTAGTGATTATGAAATTGTTTTCATTTTTATATTTGTATCCCTTAGGCAGGGTTGCCAGATTGGCATTTTTCGGGCCAAAAAAGGAAACCTCCCCAAATTTGGCCTTCTTTCGTGCCAGGTACCCTAAATTTGGCCTTTTTGAATTTCGTTAGCCTTAAATGCTATATTTTCGACCTTTTTTTTTTATAAAAAGCTGCAGTTGATCAGACGTTGACCTTTTCTTATTTGGAAAACCTGGCAACCCTGCCTAGAGGCTGCCCCGAACCCCCCATCCTTAGCTTGCAAGGATGGTGAGGTTGCAGCGACCAAATGCACTAACGAGTTTGAGCGGGACTCGAACCCCAGTCTGGCAATCACCATGCAAGGACATTACCACATCTACCATTCAGTTTCTCTATGGGAAGTGTTCAAGCAGTGTAACTGAACATTTTTGTTCACCGTTTAAGCACTCTAAGTTAACATTTTGGCGCACCAATTCAGTTTCTCTCTGGCAAGTGTTCAAGCAGTGTAACTGAACATTTTGGTTCACCGTTTAAGCACTCTAAGTTAACATTTTGGCGCACCAATTCAGTTTCTCTCTGGCAAGTGTTCAAGCAGTGTAACTGAACATTTTGGCTCACCCTTTAAGCACTCTCAGTGAACATTTTCGCGCACCAATTTAGTTTCTCTCCGGCAAGTGTTCAAGCAGTGTAACTGAACATTTTGACTCACCCTTTAAGCACTCTAAGTGAACATTTTGGCGCACCAATTCAGTTTCTCTCTGGCAAGTGTTCAAGCAGTTTAACTGAACCTTTTGATTCACCCTTTAAGCACTCCAACTGAAAATCCACTATGCGCTCTGCGTCACTCACTTTTTATTCGCACATGAAGAAACATTTCAGAGTAAACTTTGCGATTGAAAGTGCCACAGGTCACTGGCAAGACATGTACTGAAAATAGTGTAATTTAGAGGCTTTTACAGGGAATGTCTAATAACAATAATAACCATTCTTAGAAAGAATAAATGTTCATGAAATACTTTCTTTATTCTAGTGCAGTCACCGTCATGATGCAGTTTGTGAACCCCCATGAAGTCAGGGATGAAATCAGGCCATACATTGCAATCAAGAAGTGTTGGTTTCAGGGTAAGAATAATTTCCTTATTACAATCAGGAGTCCATCCTCCATGTTTATTTAGATTTCTAAGTTTTACTGCTAAGATACATGTTACAATGTGGACACTTGATTTATTCCTGATCTAGCTAATAAAGAAATGTGCTTCTTTCAGTCCAAAAAGATAAATAAATAAAAGGTAAAGTTACATTATGATTAAAAAACAATGACAAAAGAACAACAATAGAACCAGATTGTTTCTTATTTTCTACTGAAATTATACTTATTTATATATATACTGTATATGTATATATATATATATATATATATATATATATATATATATATATATATACATATAAATATTTTTATATAAATGCATATATATATTTTAGTGAGGCAGATTTGCACCGACTGGCACGGGTGCCCTTTTAGCTCGGAAAAGTTCCATGATCACTGATTGGTTGGACAAGATAATTCTAACCAATCAGATAGCAGGAAACTTTTCCGAACTGAAAGGGCACCGCTGCGAGTTAGTGCCAATACGCCTCATTGAAAAAAATTGAGTATTGTATAAAGAATCCTCTCGTTTATGAGGTGTTTTAAGGGTACCACTACTTGACATGGTGCTCATTAATCAATAAAAGTATTACATCACAGCTTAGCATTAGTAGTTTCTATGATTTACACTGTCAAAAAACCGTAATTTCAATCGGAAATTCTCCGTAAAAGTATTCGGTTCTTAGCCGTATTTTAGTAAAATACAGGCGACCGTTATTTTACCCTACTTTGTTATCATCTTTTACGGTTGGTGACTGCAATGCCACTCATTTATGTCAATATATCTGGTTTTAAAACGGTAAATTCCTAGCAACATTTCTTCCAGAATTTTTATGATTTTTTTTAGCAAACTTTAAAATTTTTAGGTTTTAAAATTTTAAAATTTTTAGATTTGTAATTTTTTAAATTTTTAAGTTCTTAAATTTTTAGATTTTAAAATTTTAAAATTTTTAGATTTCTATTCGAAATAGAGATAAGGAGGTTAAGGGATTTTTACAAGAAACCGATTGAACTCTAAACAGAAAAGAGTTTTTTTTTTTTTTTTTTGTGTGTGTGTTTCTGAAGTTTTCATAGCTAATATATGAAATACCTTATCTAATGGAGTTACTTTTCTTACTACATCTTATTTTGATTATTCATTACCTATCTTGTAGTTTATTTATTACCTTGTTTCCTTACTGGGCTATTTTTCCCTGCTGGAGCCCTTGGGCTTTTAGAATCTGGCTTTTCCAATTATGTTTTTACCCTAGCTTGTAATAATAATAATAATAATAATAATAATAATAATAATAAATAATAATAATAATAATAATAATAATAATAACTATAATTACGATAATGATAATGATGATTTTATTAATAACGAAAATAATTAAAAAAATACTTAATAATAATAATAATAATAATAATAATAATAATAATAATAATAATAATAATAATAATAATAATTTGTTTATTCTCGTCCATTAGAACACATCGGTGTTTTGCTCTACTTCTACTGTCCAATTGCTGTGCTGTCCCTTTGCAACGCCCTCCTACTCATCCTCACTTTCATCGACGCTAAGATAATCCTTCGAAATTCGAGAGAGGCTTCAAGGGAACTGAATACCATCGGAAGATCATCCAGGGATATGGTGGATTGCGTCAAAGAGTAAGAAACACACGAAGGATTTTCTCATGAGTATGGTTGGTAATATTTCGGGAGAGTCCCACCCAGCTCACGAATATATTTGTTAATATTTCGGTAGAGTCCCACCCAGCGTTATTTGGTAATATTTCGGTAGAGTCCCACCCAGCTTACTCTCAGCACATGAGAGCTCGATATTTTTTTTTTTTTTTTTTTTTTTTTTGCGAGGCAAAGCAAAAACCATTAGATTTCGGTAATATTCCGATAGATCAAATGGTTTTCGCTCCGACCGTGCGCTGGCTTCGCTCGCGAAAAAAAGACAAAAAAACGGATTTTGAGCAAAGCGAAAAATCTATTTTTAGGTGAGATTGCCATGTCGTCCTGGTGGAAGGTTCCTTTAGGTAGCTTTCTAAGGGATATTTGCTACAGTGATACTCCCAGAGAATTAAACCGAAGGTCTCCAGGATTCTAACTCCTGGCGCGAGTATCCAATTAAGGATATCGCATAATATCAGGGGACGTATTTTTTAGATACGACACATAGCAATCTTCACCCCGAATAGATTTAACTCTTTGATGTAAGGGGGAAGAGTGGCGAAAGAAAGGAGTGCCGATCTAGGTACCCGGTGGACCTCCTATCCGTACTACTACCGGCCTCCATTCCTTTACTTTTCTTTAAGCAGGAATAGCCGCAGATAGAGTAGTTTCGGGTGGGTCAGCAAAAGGGTGGCTCCATCAGGACGACATGGCAATCTCACCCAAAAATAGATTTTTCGCTTTACTCAAAATCCGTTTTTTGGGCTCGGCCATGTCGTCCTGATGGAAGCATACCAGAGAATTAATTTGGGTTTGTGCATGTGCCTTCTACCTTGAATGGATTCCTTATCTGATCTGCTAGACCTATATGTGAAATTCCAGTTAACTGTCATTTCCACTAAACCTGGAACTGGTTTAGTGCTTCCTGCCCCCTGCATGGAACGTGTCGACATCGACAATAAGGATTCAAGGCTTGAATTTCCATAAGAACGGAAGGTAAAACTTTAGAGATTACCTTTCACATACCTTGGAAATCTGTATCCTGATTTCAAGTTGGGCCCTTCTAGGAACTCTAGAATGTTTTATTTTGTCTGCAACTGAGATAGCAGCAATAAGACGCAAATACGTTTAGTATTTTTACCTAGCAACTAGATTATCAAATGTAGTTACAATAGGTTATAAATCTGATCCAGCATTAAAAACACATCGGGGTCCATATTTTCTCTTGTAGAAAAAATCAGTGATTTCATTATCGCAATAATGCCACTCAATGGAGACTTGAAACCAAATCTGACTGACTTGTACAGATTTTGGGAATGCATAAACACTTTAACGCAAACGTTCACTTTGCACTGGTGTTATTGGTCAGATATGCACCTATATGGAACAGTGTGTTAATCATCGTTGTGATTTGCACTTGAGGGTAAGTGTACCCATGCACCCGATGCACTGGAAAGTCCCAAAGCAGTTCACTGTTCATCGCAGCGCTAGACAACAGGTTTTATAACACTACCCACCGCCACCACAAAATGTTTTATTTCATGTACTTGCTTTGCATAGTGTTTGTAAAAGACCCTGGATGATCTCCACCCAGTGTATGAGTGGAGTCTTCCAAAGTCCATATGTTGAAAGAAGTTCAACGAAGAAACAACTTTCCTTGGATCGTGACCTGCCGGTGTACTGTCAGGATCCGCTCTGCGAATAAAGTAGATGAGCTTTGCTCTCAGTTGTCTTATGGATAGGTTTGATCCTGAGGTTTCGCCTCTGAAGAGCTGTCCTCCCTTGAAGTCTGAAGTTCTTCGAAGATAGACCTTAAGACAGTCTACTGGGCATAGAGAGGTATCTTCCTTCAGTGGGCAGACTCTCCAAGGACCCCACCTCTTGGTGGGTAGCTCATTCTTGGCAAGAAAGGCAGTATCAGGAAAGAGGTTCAGTTCTCCTGTGTCTAGGAACTGAATATGGTCTTCGTTTCTAGATAAAGCCACTTTTTCACTAACTCTAGCCCCTGAGGCTATAACAAACAGAAAAATGACTTTCTGTGTTAGATCCTTTAGAGTACAATTGTCATTGTTTAGGTTCGAAGCATAGTGCAAGAACCCTTGTAGGTGAACTGCTGAGAGGTGCCATCCCTTCTTCCTTGTCAGGAGGAAGGTGACTAATATCACATGGTCGATGTGAAATGATCTCGAGCCTTGTCGATTTAGACATTTTACTATCACTACATTGTTCAGGGTCAATCTGATGTGGATTGTTCTGCGAGTGGATAGTCTCTTCAACATCTGAAAAACTGCCAGAGCTTCCAAAACGTTGATATGAAAAGTTTTGAACTCGTGCGACCAATTCCCTTGCGCTTTTCTCTCGTGAGTATGGCCTCCCTATCCTTTCGAGGAGGAGTCCATGTGTACCTCCACTGATGGTTGTGGTGGTTGCAGGGGAATTGTTCGTGCTAGGCTTTTGGCTGTTGACCATGGCCTTAACTGCGTGCGCAACAGGGTCTGGGTCAACCTTGGTTGGTCTCTTCGAGAGTTTGACGTGTATCTTCTCCATACTCCTGAAACATCTTTTAGACATGCTTTTAGCACCGGGTCTGTCACTGCCGCAAACTGGAGAGAGTCCAATACTCTTTCCTGGTGGCGTCTTGCAATCCTCTTGTGACGGATTAGTCTCTTGACAGATCCCTCTATCGCTCTCCTCTTCTCGGATGGAATGGAGAGGTGGTGTGACTTTAAGTCCCATTGGATTCCTAGCCATTGGAACTTCTGAGGTGGAGGAAGGCGAGACTTCTTGCGATTGATGTTGAAGCCCAGGAGTTCCAGGAACTGGATTACCTTGTTGGCTGCCTGCAGATAAGTAGTCTTGGGTGCTGCCCATACCAGTCAATCGTCTAGATATGCTAGTACCTCTACTCCTTCGGAGTGCAGCTGATAGACGAATGTGGCTGCTGGCTTTGTGAATATCTTTTGGGCTGTATTCAGTCCGAAGGGCATTGCTCTGAAGACACTTCTTTTGTAGCATGAATCTTAGGTAGGAGGAGAAAGGGCGGTTCAATAGAAGATGCCAGTGAGCATTTGTTGGGTCTATTGAGACTGTGTTTGCTCCTTTTGGTAGAAGGGTCTTTATGTGTTGCCAAGTAAACTTGTTGTTCTCGATGAACTTGTTTAGTGGAGACAAGGCTAGAATGACTCTGAGTTTGTCTGAGTCTTTCTTGGGAACACAAAACATCCTTCCCTGGAATTTGATGGACTTCGCTTTCCTTATTACCTTCTTGTTCAAAAGTTCTGAGGTATATTCTTCTAACGAGGGGGTGGAGTATTGGAAGAATTTTGGAAAACAGGGTAGAGTTCTGTTCCGTTTCCACCCGAGTCCATTCATCAATAAGCTGTGGGCCCAGGGATTGAAGGTCCAGCGATCCTGAAAATGATACGGTCTGCCTCCTACCTGGAACCCCTCTTTGGATGGGGGTTCCTGTGGATTTGTTTTCGTGACCACGTCCTAATTGGCCCCGGGAGGAGTCACCTCCGAGCGAACTTCTCTTAGGGCCATTTCCTTTCTGACTAAGGCGAAAGGAAGCCGACTGCCTCTCAAAGTTGGGGTTAAACATTGGCGACTGTGCTACCAGTTGTTGAGGTACCATCTGGAAAGTGGTCTGAGGCATCGTGGTCATAGTCACGGCAGAAAATTGTGCAGGTCTGTGTGGTCTCCTTGCCTTTTTATTCTTAGGCTGGGGACCTCCGTCCGAGGAAGATTTCCTCTTTGAGCTCGTGCCCCACTTTTGAAGAAGGTTCCAGTTCTCCATGGTTGCTCTGGCTATGATCTCTTGGACCAGTTCCTGTGGGAAAAGGTCTTTACCCCAGATGTTTGAGGTAATCAGTTTCCTTGGTTCGTGTCTTATGGTCGCTGAGGCCAAAACGAACTCTCTGCAGGCTCTCCTTGCTCTGAGAAAAGCATATAAGTCTTTCACAAGGGTACCCATGTGGGACTTAGCCAGGAAAATGAACATTTCTGGGGCGTTCTGTAGACCTGCACTCATTTTCAGGCAGTTCTGATGAGAAAGGGAGGCCGCAAGTCTCTCCTTCATCTCCTGTTCCCTCCTCAGAAGATGGTCTGGCAACTTCAGAAGGTTCTCATTGAACTGCTGGCCTGCTATCTCTGGATCCAACTTAGAGATGGAGAAGGCTAGGTGGACATCCTTCCACTTCTCCTCGCAGGCAGGTAGTGCTAAAGAGAATGGTTTGCATTCCTCTAGGGTTGGGCAGGGTTTGCCCTTGTCGACTGCCTTGACGGCAAAGTCTAGTGCTTTCTCCGAAAAGGGGAAAGAGATGGGGGAAGGAGCAAGAAAGGTGGGATGTCTCTTGCTCAGTGCTTAGACGTTGGAGTTGGTGTACCTGGCTCCTTTCAAGGTTTTCAGGAGGATGGCTTGCGCCTTGTCATGCTCGAATACAATGACCTCTTTGGGTACTGTTTCCTCACAGGTTGCATGTTCATCCCGCAGTCTCACGTAACATTCTGGGTAAGCTGGAAAGTTAGGCCAGAACTCAAGATCTTCAATCAGTTTGGTCCCCAACTTCGAGACGAATAGTTTCCCATTCATCATGGGCATACCTCCAGGGGTTAGTTTCGGAGCGGTGAGAGAGATTCAACACTTTAAGTGGCTTCTTAGTGGACCCCTTGGTAGTTCCGGGGCGGTCCGTCCTCTCTTGCAATAGTATCTGTTGTTGTCTGAGTGATTCTCTCATCGTCTCTTGTACCTTTTGGAACAACTCCATCATCCGTTGAATCGAAGTGAGGATCTCTTCGTTCTTGATGTCATGTGCCACTGGTTGTGGAGTTGGGATTGAAGAGGTTGACGGCATAGGTTGGTATGCCGTCACGGCAAACTGAGGGTCTTCGCTTGCCGTTTAAACGGATCCTTCTTCTTCTGCTTGTGGATGTTCCACGTCTTCTTCGGGGCCTCCTTGTAGTAGGTCCTTCTCAGTGTCAATGGACACTTCTGACGTCCTTTCTTGGTGGATATCCAAGTCTTCCAGTGCCTTGTCTATGTCCCCGTCGATCTTCAGTTGTATGAGGGAAGACTGGACCTGTTCCTGGGGCACCACCGCATTTGGTAGAGCCTTTGGGAACAGTAGGCACCTTAGGGAGTCATCGGGTAAGTACAGTCCCTGAAAATTCTTTTGGAATCTACTTACCCATTTGCGAAAGGTCTCCCTCGCTGTATCTCTAGTCTCTATGTTGACTGAGGGAGCTTCTCCGAAGCCGTTGGCCAGCAGGGTTGAACTGGTGGGGTAACCTTTCGGGTCCCAATACTTGAGGACTCCCGACACGATGTAGCAGGGGCATAAGTCCTGCACTTCGTGTGGCCTCAAAAGTCTTTGCTTTTGTGGTTGCAGGCTAAGGCTGCACACTTCTCCATTGGCTCCTCCTGTAAAAGAAAAGGGGCCCAATGAGTATATAATTTTTTATACCAGTGATATAAAAGCATACAATTTTTATCAACAATAGTAATTACTATCGTTTATGGTAGCTTAGGATAGTAAGCTTAAATGGAAGTAGAAAAGACACATATCTGTGCTTCCCCTCCCAGGCCATTGCTGAGACCTCCGTCAGTAATTAATATTTAGTTTCCCTGGTAGGAAGAATACAAGGTAGGATTAAATTCTAGGAACTAGAGTTAGGGTTAGTAAGCTTTATACTAACATTATCTACTGTAGTATATATTAACACTGATCGGTGATTTTTTAAGGTCCTGATGATCGAAATAAACCATCTGGGTGTTGAGGTAGTACTCAGCCTCAGCACAAAATCGTTGTCCCAACAATAGACTGCGACAGGAAACACAGAGTATGTAAGAAAATATGTGTACTACTGTATAGTTGTATACTGTAGTTAGCCGGCGCACTGCCGGGGTTATGTTATTACCTGGCGGCACTAACTGATAGAAAGAGAGAAAGCATTGAGGAAGGAGAGATTCTTATTATTATGGTTAACATAACAATTAGAAGTGTAGAAGGACTATCAGGCCGCCTACTGTCTCCGTGCTGGAATTTGAGTTCCAATGGAAGGGATAAGAATCTGTCTGATTCTGGCCTCCACCCATCCACAAAAGGGCTGCCGCCGGCAGCAACAATTGTATATGGCAATCCAAGGGAGGGCTGAGGATTTCTCAAAGTATGCTAGGTTTCCCACCGGCAGCCGTCAGGGCCGGCTCAATCTTCCCCCCAATGATATTCACTTCCTGTGAAGGAAGGAAGAAAGGGGGAAGGTGGCTGAGGCGGCTGAACTAACTGCCGCCAGCAGGGTACCAGCCGGTGACTGTCAGAATACCGGCGAAAGAGAATTGTGATGGCTATGACGTCCCTAAAGGACAGAAAGGTAAGGGTCTTGTAGTTCACTGAGATGAAAGGTGGCGGCAGGTAGGCCGCCTACCTACAACAGTGAACTGAGGAAGCATGGCTTCCTGTGCTAACGACGTCGTCGGCAGCAGAGGAAACATGGTTCCTTGTCTGGCGACATCGTCGGCGGCAAGACAAGGGCACCCTGAGTTCGTCACTATCTAAATCAAAGCCGGAGCTCGACGGCAATGAAGAATACAGTGGTTGCCGCCTGTAGCAGCGGCGGCACTCAGGGAGGGAGAGAGGGATTAGCCTCTTTTCTCTGAGAGAGAATCTATATCATACCTTATCCATAGATTCTAGAGAATGTAAGTTCTCGTCCGAATTAATAAGGAATGATAGGGTGAGGCTAAACAAGGGGAAGTACTTTACTAACGTATAAATGAGCTAGAGTAGTCTCGCTTTGGTAGGATCCCTGGCCAAGGTACGGTACCGCCTGGGCTCCCGCAGCATACGATCAGTAAAGTAACATAATAGGAAGAGGAATAAAATTCATGTATTCTAGATCACCACTTGTATAATTTGCCTAAATAGCTAACATTATAGCTTAATACCGGGAAATGTTGCCCTACTGACTAACTAAAATGCAATAGTAACGGGCAACGGCAGTCGTAAAATGGCTGCCTCCGGTCTGGGCAAAGCTCACCTAAACACACTTAAATTATCGAAATTTAACTGTAAAAAGGGAGACTAAAATTATACACAGGAAAGAATTAATACTCAACTTTCCAAAGGATGAAAATGCTGAAGATTGCATGATGAATATTCGGATAACTTGCAACAAATCTCCGGGTTAGTTTGGGAGAACACCTAGCTTAAAATGCTACAAGGAAAGGAATGGCGGCCGGTAGTAGTACGGATAGGAGGTCCACCGGGTACCTAGATCGGGACTCCTTTCTTTCGCCACTCTTCACCCTTACATCAAAGATTTAAATCTATTCGGGGTGAAAATTGCTATGTGACGTATCTAAAAAATACGTCCCCTGATATTATGCGATATCTTAATTGAATACTCGAGCCAGGAGTTAGAAACCTGGAGACCTTCGGTTTAATTCTCTGGGAGTATCACTGTAGCAAATATCCCTTAGAAAGCTACCTAAAGGAACCTTCCATCAGGACGACATGGCCGAGCCCCCCAAAAAATATAAAGCTCCTATCTAAACGCAAGGGGTAATGGCGCTGGGTGGGACTCTACCGAAATATTACATCATATTTCATGTTAAATTCTTTTGTCGTTAATGAAATGAAAAGCTAGAGGCCGTAATTTTGATCAGGTTATTTCAGGAAAGCAAAAAATTAATCTTCCTTTTTCTTTTCAGTTTTCACCAAAAGCTGAAGCTTTTTGCCATTTCTGTGTTCTGTTGGGCCACTGAGTTCTTGTCATTTATAATTCCTCCGGAGGAAATCTGGTATGATATGACATTTAGTTTTACTTATTGTTTTTAGATCATTATAAGACTTCTTAACGCAAGCGAAAGTAATTTCAAAATCTCTTTGGGGTATCAAGATATAGATGAAATTTCATAATAAAATTTACCTGCGAAAGGTCTGCCCTGTGAGTAAGTGTAATTACTAATACAAGAATGTTGAATTAGCATTCGAACAATGCATAAAGCACCTATAGTAAATAAAAAAACATAAAATGATAAGAAATAAAACAGTCACATTATATTATATTGTATTATATTTATTATATTATATATACAATGAACGTCTCTCACAGAATCCACAGAGCTAATCTTCAGACTATTCGTTTTCCTTTTCTGAAGTCTATTACCAATCTCCTCTTTATTAATCTTTCTACCTTTCAAATATCTTTATTACCTTTTCTTCTTAGTCTGCTTTACTGCCTTTCTGCTTTATTTGCAGGTAAAATTAAGAAACGTTTACTATCTACAAATGTAAGAGTTAGAAATGTTTCTCAAATAATAACATTAATAAAGACGGACCATTTAAGTTTAGGTAATAATACCATACTAGACTACAAATCAATTTCTCCAAATTTAGTCATTTTTTTAATATATATTCATTAACTGAACACAGATTCCTTTCGTCTGAAGCTAATCCTTCTTTTTATTCCAATTTTCAGGGCACCCACCGATATCCTAAACGCTCTCCAGGGCCTCTTCATATTCATTATCATGATGACAAACAGCAACAAACGAAAGCTTATAGAGAAACGGTTTCCTTTGCCCTTCAGGTTAGCCAGGAGATGCTCGGCCGCTCTTTCTTGCTTTAGAAAAGCAGCAGCAGAAAGAAGAGACGAGAACGCCGCTTCCTCTGAACCTGAATCATCGAAGTCAGATTCAGTATCTATGGAAACTACGACTTCAACTCTTACGTTGTCGTGTTTTTCTTCCGTGAATAATGTTCAAGACGGGGGAGATTCCTGCAAAGTTTGATGTTGGTAAAGTTATTTGCCGTTGCAAAATCATCCTCATACACTTCTCGAAGCTTTATATAGTCTCCGACGTCCGTCTATTCTTATTGCAAAGATGGTTTCAAGAACGTGCATACAAGAAATGAAATTCCATAGAGCTTGAATATAAATTAAGGTTTTAACAAATAAATATTTTTTATTGTAAAAAAAAAAAAGAATTATTGTTTGTAAATGTTATTTTGTTCGACAGTATAGCAATAAACCCCTGTTGGACTAAAACATTCTCATTTGCGTTGCCACATTACCATTCAACCAAGGGGGGGGGGGGTTGTTGGGGACACGCCCACTATTACATTAACTTTGATGCTAAAGAGATCAAAAGACAATTTTCTGTTTACAGTTTATCTTTGTTGATCTCTCTTGTTGGGGAAATGTAATTTTCTCTTGTAATGAAATTGGCAACAAACAGTATGATAAATCTGTGAATTTCTTAATCATCAAATGAGATAGCTCTTAACCCAACCATTTTCGAACATTTATTATTATTATTATTATTATTATTATTATTACTTGCTAAGCTACAACCCTAGTTGGAAAAGCAGGATGCTATAAGCCCACGGGCTCCAACAGGGAAAATAGCCCAGTAAGGAAAGGAAACAAGAAAAAATTACATATTCTAAGAACAGCAACAATATTAGAATAAATATTTCTTATATAAACCATAAAAAAGTTTAACAAAACAAGAGGAAGAAAAATAGGATAGAAGAATGTGCCCAAGTGTACCCTCAAGCAAGAGAACTCTAACCCAAGACAGTGGAAGACCATGGTACGAAGGATGTGGCACTACTCAAGACTATGGTTTGATTTTGGAGTTTCCTTCTCCTAGAAGAGCTGTTTACCATAGCTAAAGAGTTTCACCTACCCTTGCCAAGAGGAAAGTGGCCACTGGACAATTACAGTGCAGCAGTTAACCCCTTGTGTGAAGAAGAATTGTTTGGTAATCTCAGTGTTGTCAGGTGTATGAGGACAGGGGAGAATCTTTAGAGAATAGGCCAGACTCTTTGGTGTTTGTGTAGGTAAAGGGAAAGTGAACCTTATCAGAGAAAGGGATCCAATGTAGAACTGTCTGGCCAGTCAAAGGACCCCATAACTCTCTAGCGGTAGTATCTCAACGGGTGGCTGGTGCCCTGGCCAACCTACTACCTACCATTGTCAACCAACGATGCAATATCCGAATGTTCATATTTTCCCAACAGAATGAAAATAGCCATCCACACTAGATTGTTTCACCCGTGAAATATCAGAATTTGAACCTATGATATTAGTTGCCTCCACCTCTTTTATATCTCACAGGAATGAGATACAGGAGAGGGGATTCCCCGTCTCGCCCCTTTTAATAGCCTGGGCTGCATCCCTCGTCAGGCTGGGAGGAGCAGAGAGAGGAAAGGACACCTACTGTTCCTTTGTTTTAGGTCAGGACCCCCCAAAATTGGGGGAAACGCCTTGGTAAATAGATAAATAGATCAGTTGCCTTCTAGTTCAATTTCAAAAGGCTGAATATCCGGCTGCTTTTAATAGCTGAGATTTATTTTTATTAGAAATAAAAGTTTAATGTTACAAACCCCGTATCACATCTAGAACATTCCAGCGATTCCAGATTTGCCTGCAAATTGGAAG
>NC_090731.1:17504043-17514043 GCF_036898095.1 Palaemon carinicauda | reverse complement strand
GGACAATGCCCTAGAGACTGACCATATATACATATGACAAGTGCCCAAGACCCCTCTCCACCCAAGCTAGGACCAAGGAGGGGCAATGGCTGGTGATGACTTAGAAGATAGACCTATATGGTCGACAAAACCCCCATCCTTACCTCAAAGGGATGGTGAGGTTGCAGCGGCTAAAGAAACTAACGAGTTTGAGCAGGACTCGAACCCCAGTGTGGCGTTCACCAGTCAGGGAGGTTACCACATCGGCCACCACTACCCTGTTTATTTGAGCTTGGAATGCCTATCTATATCTAGTAATTAATACAATGAAAGTTGAATGCTCTAGTTCAGTGGTAACGTGTTCACCTAGCATTTGCATGGCAGCAGATCGATCCCCGCCTGGGGACCGGGAGTTTAAACTGTTTATTATGGAGGCCACTGTTGTGGTTGGGCAGCACAGTGTGGGGTTGGGCATGCCCGTCTGAAGTTCTGTTGAGCATCATAACTGAAACCAGACACCTTTAACCCCTGAAGATGAGTAATTTTGGTTGTTCATTCGCACAAAGATTTTATTGATACTTTGGTCATCATCGTTGTGGCTCAGCGCTATGAGAGATCGGTTCCCTTTTTAAATAAGAAAATGTCCATCAAGTCAGACTTCTTCCCTCTGCTGAGTCCATTTGTAGAATATCCCCTAAGTATCCAGAATAGATTATTGCTGCTGCTGCTGCTGCTACTGCTGCTGCTCCTACCGGTGCTGCTGCTGCTGCTGCTTTTCCTCCTCCTCACCTTACTAGAAGCAGTCAAACTCGTCTTTTCTACCTTTGTTTTCCTGACAAAGAAATAGTACAAGTGAATATTCGTCGATAAAAAAGCATAGTAAACCAAGTCAGACTTCTTTCCTCTGATGAGTCCATTTGTGGAATATCCCCTAGGCATACAGAATAGATTATTGCTGCTGCTGCTGCTCCTACCGGTGCTGCTGCTGCTGCTGCTTTTCCTCCTCCTCACCTTACTAGAAGCAGTCAGACTCGTCTTTTCTACCTTTGTTTTCCTGACAAAGAAATAGTACAAGTGAATCTTCGTCGATAAAAAAGCATAGTAAACCAAGTCAGACTTCTTTCCTCGGATGAGTCCATTTGTGGAATATCCCCTAGTTATACAAATAGATAACTGCTGTTGCCGCTGCTGCTATTGCTGCTGCTGCTGCTTTTCCTCCTCGTCACCTTACTAGAAGCAGTCAGACTCGTCTTTTCTACCTTTGTTTTCCTGACAAAGAAATAGTACAAGTGAATCTTCGTCGATAAAAAAGCATAGTAAACCAAGTCAGACTTCTTTCCTCTGATGAGTCCATTTGTGGAATATCCCCTAGGTATACAGAATAGATTATTGCTGCTGCTGCTGCTGCTACTGCTGCTGCTCCTACCGGTGCTGCTGCTGCTGCTGCTTTTCCTCCTCCTCACCTTACTAGAAGCAGTCAGACTCGTCTTTTCTACCTTTGTTTTCCTGACAAAGAAATAGTACAAGTGAATCTTCGTCGATAAAAAAGCATAGTAAACCAAGTCAGACTTCTTTCCTCTGATGAGTCCATTTGTGGAATATCCCCTAGGTATACAGAATAGATTATTGCTGCTGCTGCTGCTGCTACTGCTGCTGCTCCTACCGGTGCTGCTGCTGCTGCTGCTTTTCCTCCTCCTCACCTTACTAGAAGCAGCCAGACTCGTCTTTTCTACCTTTGTTTTCCTGACAAAGAAATAGTACAAGTGAATCTTCGTCGATAAAAAGGCATTGTAAACCAAGTCAGACTTCTTTCCTCTGATGAGTCCATTTGTGGAATATCCCCTAGGTATACAGAATAGATTATTGCTGCTGCTGCTGCTGCTACTGCTGCTGCTCCTACCGGTGCTGCTGCTGCTGCTGCTTTTCCTCCTCCTCACCTTACTAGAAGCAGTCAGATTCGTCTTTTCTACCTTTGTTTTCCTGACAAAGAAATAGTACAAGTGAATCTTCGTCGATTAAAAAGCATAGTAAACCAAGTCAGACTTCTTTCCTCTGATGAGTCCATTTGTGGAATATCCCCTAGGTATACAGAATAGATTATTGCTGCTGCTGCTGCTGCTACTGCTGCTGCTCCTACCGGTGCTGCTGCTGCTGCTGCTTTTCCTCCTCCTCACCTTACTAGAAGCAGTCAGACTCGTCTTTTCTATCTTTGTTTTCCTGACAAAGAAATAGTACAAGTGAATCTTCGTCGATAAAAAAGCATAGTAAACCAAGTCAGACTTCTTTCCTCTGATGATTCCATTTGTGGAATATCCCCTAGGTATACAGAATAGATTATTGCTGCTGCTGCTGCTGCTGCTTTTCCTCCTCTTCACCTTACTAGAAGCATTCAGACTCGTCTTTTCGACCTTTGTTTTCCTGACAAAGAAATAGTACAAGTGAATCTTCGTCGATAAAAAAGCATAGTAAACCAAGTCAGACTTCTTTCCTCTGATGAGTCCATTTGTGGAATATCCCCTAGGTATACAGAATAGATTATTGCTGCTGCTGCTGCTGCTGCTCCTACCGGTGCTGCTGCTGCTGCTGCTTTTCCTCCTCCTCACCTTACTAGAAGCAGTCAGACTCGTCTTTTCTACCTTTGTTTTCCTGACAAAGAAATAGTACAAGTGAATCTTCGTCGATAAAAAAGCATAGTAAACCAAGTCAGACTTCTTTCTTCTGATGAGTCCATTTGTGGAATATCCCCTAGTTATACAAATAGATAACTGCTGTTGCCGCTGCTGCTATTGCTGCTGCTGCTGCTTTTCCTCCTCGTCACCTTACTAGAAGCAGTCAGACTCGTCTTTTCTACCTTTGTCCTCCTGACAAAGAAATAGTACAAGTGAATCTTCGTCGATAAAAAAGCATAGTAAACCAAGTAAGACTTCTTTCCTCTGATGAGTCCATTTGTGGAATATCCCCTAGGTATACAGAATAGATTATTGCTGCTGCTGCTGTTGCTACTGCTGCTGCTCCTACCGGTGCTGCTGCTGCTGCTGCTTTTCCTCCTCCTCACCTTACTAGAAGCAGTCAGACTCGTCTTTTCTACCTTTGTTTTCCTGACAAAGAAATAGTACAAGTGAATCTTCGTCGATAAAAAAGCATAGTAAACCAAGTCAGACTTCTTTCCTCTGATGAGTCCATTTGTGGAATATCCCCTAGGTATACAGAATAGATTATTGCTGCTGCTGCTGCTGCTACTGCTGCTGCTCCTACCGGTGCTGCAGCTGCTGCTGCTTTTCCTCCTCCTCACCTTACTAGAAGCAGTCAGACTCGTCTTTTCTACCTTTGTTTTCCTGACAAAGAAATAGTACAAGTGAATCTTCGTCGATAAAAAAGCATAGTAAACCAAGTCAGACTTCTTTCCTCTGATGAGTCCATTTGTGGAATATCCCCTAGGTATACAGAATAGATTATTGCTGCTGCTGCTGCTGCTACTGCTGCTGCTCCTACCGGTGCTGCTGCTGCTGCTGCTTTTCCTCCTCCTCACCTTACTAGAAGCAGTCAGACTCGTCTTTTCTACCTTTGTTTTCCTGACAAAGAAATAGTACAAGTGAATCTTCGTCGATAAAAAAGCATAGTAAACCAAGTCAGACTTCTTTCCTCTGATGAGTCCATTTGTGGAATATCCCCTAGTTATACAAATAGATAACTGCTGTTGCCGCTGCTGCTATTGCTGCTGCTGCTGCTTTTCTTCCTCGTCACCTTACTAGAAGCAGTCAGACTCGTCTTTTCTACCTTTGTCCTCCTGACAAAGAAATAGTACAAGTGAATCTTCGTCGATAAAAAAGCATAGTAAACCAAGTCAGACTTCTTTCCTCTGATGAGTCCATTTGTGGAATATCCCCTAGGTATACAGAATAGATTATTGCTGCTGCTGCTGCTGCTGCTCCTACCGGTGCTGTGGCTGCTGCTGCTTTTCCTCCTCCTCACCTTACTAGAAGCAGTCAGACTCGTCTTTTCTACCTTTGTTTTCCTGACAAAGAAATAGTACAAGTGAATCTTCGTCGATAAAAAAGCATAGTAAACCAAGTCAGACTTCTTTCCTCTGATGAGTCCATTTGTGGAATATCCCCTAGTTATACAAATAGATAACTGCTGTTGCCGCTGCTGCTATTGCTGCTGCTGCTGCTTTTCCTCCTCGTCACCTTACTAGAAGCAGTCAGACTCGTCTTTTCTACCTTTGTCCTCCTGACAAAGAAATAGTACAAGTGAATCTTCGTCGATAAAAAAGCATAGTAAACCAAGTCAGACTTCTTTCCTCTGATGAGTCCATTTGTGGAATATCCCCTAGGTATACAGAATAGATTATTGCTGCTGCTGCTGTTGCTACTGCTGCTGCTCCTACCGGTGCTGCTGCTGCTGCTGCTTTTCCTCCTCCTCACCTTACTAGAAGCAGTCAGACTCGTCTTTTCTACCTTTGTTTTCCTGACAAAGAAATAGTACAAGTGAATCTTCGTCGATAAAAAAGCATAGTAAACCAAGTCAGACTTCTTTCCTCTGATGAGTCCATTTGTGGAATATCCCCTAGGTATACAGAATAGATTATTGCTGCTGCTGCTGCTGCTACTGCTGCTGCTCCTACCGGTGCTGCTGCTGCTGCTGCTTTTCCTCCTCCTCACCTTACTAGAAGCAGTCAGACTCGTCTTTTCTACCTTTGTTTTCCTGACAAAGAAATAGTACAAGTGAATCTTCGTCGATAAAAAAGCATAGTAAACCAAGTCAGACTTCTTTCCTCTGATGAGTCCATTTGTGGAATATCCCCTAGGTATACAGAATAGATTATTGCTGCTGCTGCTGCTGCTACTGCTGCTGCTCCTACCGGTGCTGCTGCTGCTGCTGCTTTTCTTCCTCCTCACCTTACTAGAAGCAGTCAGACTCGTCTTTTCTACCTTTGTTTTCCTGACAAAGAAATAGTACAAGTGAATCTTCGTCGAAAAAAAGCATAGTAAACCAAGTCAGACTTCTTTCCTCTGATGAGTCCATTTGTGGAATATCCCCTAGTTATACAAATAGATAACTGCTGTTGCCGCTGCTGCTATTGCTGCTGCTGCTGCTTTTCTTCCTCGTCACCTTACTAGAAGCAGTCAGACTCGTCTTTTCTACCTTTGTCCTCCTGACAAAGAAATAGTACAAGTGAATCTTCGTCGATAAAAAAGCATAGTAAACCAAGTCAGACTTCTTTCCTCTGATGAGTCCATTTGTGGAATATCCCCTAGGTATACAGAATAGATTATTGCTGCTGCTGCTGCTGCTGCTCCTACCGGTGCTGCTGCTGCTGCTGCTTTTCCTCCTCCTCACCTTACTAGAAGCAGTCAGACTCGTCTTTTCTACCTTTGTTTTCCTGAAAAAGAAATAGTACAAGTGAATCTTCGTCGATAAAAAAGCATAGTAAACCAAGTCAGACTTCTTTCCTCTGATGAGTCCATTTGTGGAATATCCCCTAGTTATACAAATAGATAACTATTGTTGCCGCTGCTGCTATTGCTGCTGCTGCTGCTTTTCCTCCTCGTCACCTTACTAGAAGCAGTCAGACTCGTCTTTTCTACCTTTGTCCTCCTGACAAAGAAATAGTACAAGTGAATCTTCGTCGATAAAAAAGCATAGTAAACCAAGTCAGACTTCTTTCCTCTGATGAGTCCATTTGTGGAATATCCCCTAGGTATACAGAATAGATTATTGCTGCTGCTGCTGCTGCTACTGCTGCTGCTGCTGCTGCTACTGCTGCTGCTGCTGCTGCTACTGCTGCTGCTCCTACCGGTGCTGCTGCTGCTGCTGCTTTTCCTCCTCCTCACCTTACTAGAAGCAGTCAGACTCGTCTTTTCTACCTTTGTTTTCCTGACAAAGAAATAGTACAAGTGAATCTTCGTCGATAAAAAAGCATAGTAAACCAAGTCAGACTTCTTTCCTCTGATGAGTCCATTTGTGGAATATCCCCTAGGTATACAGAATAGATTATTGCTGCTGCTGCTGCTGCTACTGCTGCTGCTCCTACCGGTGCTGCTGCTGCTGCTGCTTTTCCTCCTCCTCACCTTACTAGAAGCAGTCAGACTCGTCTTTTCTATCTTTGTTTTCCTGACAAAGAAATAGTACAAGTGAATCTTCGTCGATAAAAAAGCATAGTAAACCAAGTCAGACTTCTTTCCTCTGATGAGTCCATTTGTGGAATATCCCCTAGGTATACAGAATAGATTATTGCTGCTGCTGCTGCTGCTACTGCTGCTGCTCCTACCGGTGCTGCTGCTGCTGCTGCTTTTCCTCCTCCTCACCTTACTAGAAGCAGTCAGACTCGTCTTTTCTACCTTTGTTTTCCTGACAAAGAAATAGTACAAGGGAATCTTCGTCGATAAAAAAGCATAATAAACCAAGTCAGACTTCTTTCCTCTGATGAGTCCATTTGTGGAATATCCCCTAGTTATACAAATAGATAACTGCAGTTGCCGCTGCTGCTATTGCTGCTGCTGCTGCTTTTCCCCCTCGTCACCTTACTAGAAAAAGTCAGACTTGCTATGCTCATGAACAAACCTAATCAAATTTACATATTTGAGAGGAACTCCATAATAACGCCGGACTCTCCACAAAATTGGCCGGCGCACATTATCAAAAGCTTTTTCATAGTCCACAAATGCCATTAAAAGTGGATTTTTATATTCTATTCATTGCTGTACAACATGTCTCAAAATGAAAATTTCGTCAGTACAACTTCTACTTTTTCTAAATCCTGCTTGTTCATCTCTCAGCTTTTCATCAATCAACCTGAATACTTTGCAAATCTTTTCCGAAAATATTTTTGAAACCATTTTATACATATTTATAAATGTGTTTTTGAAATATAAATATACAAAGGTCTGTTAGAACCTATGTAACCTTAAAATGTCCCTTCTGCCATGTAAATTCAAGAGAAAATTGAAGTACCTTTGTTTTCTAGTCTATTGTAGTGCCATAGCCTCTCGACTAAGGTCTCCCACTGACTTGGGGCAGAGTTCTCTTGCCTGAGGGTACACTCGGGCATACTATTCTATATTATTTCTTTTCTTCTTGTTTTTTACGTTTACATAGTTTTTATAATATGAAAGCTCTATTTCAACGTTGATATTCTTAAAGTATTTTATTTTAAATGTTCATTACTTCTCTTGTAGTTTCTTTATTTCCTCGCCTCACCGGGCTATTTTTCCCTGTTGGAGCCATTGTGCTTATAACATCCTGCTTTTCCAACTAGGCTTGTAGCTTGTCTTGTAATAATAATATATAACATATCCTGTATATCATGCTTTTACTAAGATTCTCCGCTTGTTCACGCTAACATTTAAGATTTAACTAACATATCCAGTAACTCCCCTCAGGCAAATAACCCTGTCAGCTTTAACTCGTTTGACTTCGTACATGATCATTTCCTGAAGAATTCCGGTGGAAAATGAAGAGAATTCCAAGGAAACCCAAAACTCCAGGACTATGGAAAAAGAATAATTGGATGACATGCAAATGAATGTGTGTCGAGCTCCGGTGAGAAAGAGGCAGAAGGAAAGTTGTGATTCGCATTGAAATCTCGTTTTAATTAACGAAGTGAACAGTAATTATGGAAAGATTTAGTTTTTGAGGGACGTATATGTTTAGAAGTTTAAACGTACTTTCATATGTCAGTATAAGAATGCATGTGTAAATATCAACCACAATGGCATTTAATACCGAATTCTACCTTGGGATTTTATATCCACTGGAATACATTTATGGTAATGTTATGGACTGATTGGTGATTTCCAGACTGGGATTTGAGTCCCACTGAGACTCGTTAGTTCCTTTAGTGTCTGCAACCATATCATCCTTGTGAGCTAGGGATGGGGCGTTTGAGGGAGCCTCTAGGTCTATCTGCTGAGTCATCAGCAGCCGTTGTCTCTCCCTGGTCCTTTCTTGTGTGGAGAGGGGGCTTGGGCGCTGAACAATGATATATAGTCAGTCTCTAGGGCATTGTCCTGCTTGATAGGGCAATGTCACTGTCCCTTGCCTCTGCAATTCATGAGTGGCCTTTACACCTTTAATTAGCTTCTATCTGGGCAGAGATTCGAACCCCTGCCGAAACCATGCTCAGTTGGTAGAGTCCTCTACCAACTGAGCTATCAAGAGAGATATGAGTTTATTACAAGTCACTGTACATATTCCTGTCGAATTCAGGAATCCTTTCTTTTCTTACTTAAAATAAACCTATCTCCACCATGAAAGCTGAATTGTGACTTATGACTTATAT
The DNA here is from genome assembly GCF_036898095.1 of Palaemon carinicauda. Taxonomy (NCBI): domain Eukaryota; kingdom Metazoa; phylum Arthropoda; class Malacostraca; order Decapoda; family Palaemonidae; genus Palaemon; species Palaemon carinicauda. Next base: position 17,505,783 of record NC_090731.1, on the reverse strand, counting down.
CTCTCTTGATAGCTCAGTCGGTAGAGTCTAGCAGGTATGGTTTCGGTTGAGCGGCCAGGGGTTCGAATCTCTGCCTAGTCTGGCTAGTAATAATAATAATAATAATATAAAATAATTATTGAAATACTCCAATGGAACTACTAAGCTCTTTGAAGTTATCCAGCAAGCAATAGAATAATAGTTTTAATACGGGGAAATTACATATTTTGAAACAATACAATACTTATATAAACTTCATAGAAACGTGGGTCAAAATCTCTATATTTATTTCTATCTAGTTGACTAATTTGTGCAAATTTCCCATTGTTGTTGAGACATTGCAAACAGTAAGAAAAAGGGATAGTGTTATGATAATGAAATCTCTTGTACAACATTGTTGTTGTTGTTTTTGCTGTTGTTGTTGTTATTGTCACCTTTATCATTATAATTACGAATATGAATTTCTGCACCGATTTAAGATACATTAATTTCCGTAGTATTATATGCAATGTGTTAAAGTGGGCTGAATGTAGGTCTCTCTTCTGTTAATATGATTTGTCCTTATGGAAATTCAAGACAATCAAATATATACTGGAATTATTAGGAGGTTTAAACCACGCTATAAATTAGTTTTTATGGTTATATTCTTTATGTAGATAGAAAAAAAAATTATATAACAGGCATCCATTATTCATAGAGGTCGAAAATCAAAATATTTTTTTTAATAAGTTTATAGTATTGTCTTTAGAAAAAATATTATGGATAAAAAAGAATTCTATAGCAGGCATTAATATTCAAAGAGGTTGAAAATTAAAATATTTCCTGAATAATTTTATAGTATTTTCTTTAATAAAAATATGAAAACTCACTGTAAGGATTCCAAATCTATCACTCATTTTACCAGATTACATTCACTCGAATAACAAAAATGTAAATAAATGAATCAAAACAAGAAAAACAAGCCAATAACAATAGGGTCTCTTATTCTGTTAGTTTATAGCCTACTTTATGGGCCTCGAAAGATTATAAAGGGAGGATAAAAGGAGCGTTTTCCATTCGCAATGGTGTGCTGATATTGAGGCTTGAAAATCCTTACTGGCTTTATTAGAAAGAGGCCTGACATTTGTGTTAGGATTTTCGTTCCTCGAGAAATTCCAGATTCGTTCATTGCTGGTTGTCTGACCCTGGGTCAACTCATTTACTTTTTCTCTGTGGAATAGGTATCACCTCGTCCTGTTTTAATAAAGAATGTATGTTTTGCTGCTGTAGTTTTATTTGCTATCTTTTTATAAAGTATGTTTTGAAATGTTATTCCACAAATTTCTAGCAACTTTTATTCCAGGATTTTTACCGCTTTTTTAATGCAAATTTTTAACAGTGTCTGGTAAAAGTTAAACGTATCTTTCGAAACAGCTGCATATTATTCTTGGGTAGTGCCATAGCCTCTGTACCATGGTCTTACACTGCTAGAGTTTTCTTGCTTGAGGGTACACTCGGGCACACTTTTCTATCGAGTTTCTCTTCCTTTTGTTTTGTTAAAGTTTTTATAGTTTAAATAGGAATATTTATCTTAATATTTTTACTATTCTTAAAATATTTTATTTTTCCTTATTTTCTTCCCTCACTGGGCTATTTTCCCTGTTGGGGCCCCTGGGCTTATAGCATCCTGCTTTTCCAACTAGGGTTGTAGCTTAGCATTTAATAATAATAATAATAATAATAATGTGTTCCCAACAGTCTCTAATCATTCCCTTTGAATTA
>NC_090731.1:17484043-17496543 GCF_036898095.1 Palaemon carinicauda | reverse complement strand
ATATAATCAGCCCACAAGCCCCCTCTATAACCAAGCAATGGCCGCTGATGACTCAGCAGATAAACCTATAGGCTCCACCAAAACCCCCATCCTTAGCTCACAAGGAGGGTGAGATTGCAGCGACCAATGAAACTAACGAGTCTGGAATTCAACAGTCAGCGACGTGACCACATCGGCCACTACAACCCATATCCTTCATATTCAGTCAGCTAATCCCAAATTGTTGATTATTATCTCGTATTGATTTGTTTTCGCATCTTGTATTCAATTCAATATTTATTACGATTTTTTTTTATAAATATACTCACACTAGTGTACACGACCCGTCAAAAATGACGGCTAAATGCGTAGATAGAAATGCACACACAAACACACACATATTCAACCCTTCCCACCACCTCGCAATTACCTCCCTGGGTACCCTCTCTCACCGTGTATGACTACTCACTCTCCCATCTACCCGAAGGACGGGAAGAGACCGAGTATGTAGTTATACGTCTGGTAATGCCGCTGAGCGTGACTGGATATATATATATATATATATATATATATATATATATATATATATATACATACACACACATATATGTATATATATATATATATATATATATATATATATATATATATATATATATACTGTATACAGTATATATATATATATATATATATATATATATATATATATATATGTATGTATGTATATATACGTACATACATATATATATATATATATATTTATCTATCTATCTATATATATATATATATATATATATACACATATATATATCTCCAGACAGTTGCTCTTTATTAATTAGGGGGGATTATATTACGATATCCATATCCTCCTGTATTGACTTCGATCATTTAGAGATAATAAAAATTAATTCAGGTCCAGCGAAGTTTTTCTTATTAATCATTATGCAAGTAAATTTATCAGAATTAGAATTCAAATAGCATGATTTCCTGTTTGAATTCAGACGGTTTAGTTGATAACATTATTTATTATATTTTATCTATGTCTATGTGTGATATTTATAAATGCAAATCAAGATACAGTAATAGGTTGGCCAGGGCACCAGACTCTTTAGCTATGGTAAGCAACTCTTCTTAGAGAAGGACACTGAAAAATCCAACAATTGTTCTCTAGTCTTGGGTAGTGCCATACCCTCTTTACCATGGTCTTCCACTGTCTTGGGTTAGAGTTCTCTTGCTTGAGGGTACACTCGGGCACACTATTCTATCTAATTTCTCTTCCTCTTGTTTTGTTAAGGTTTTTCTAGTTTATATAGGAAATATTTGTTTAAATGTTGTTGCTGTTCTTAAAATATTCCATTTTTCCTTGTTTCCTTTCCTCACTAGGCTATTCTCCCTGCTGGAGCCCTTGGGCTTATAGCATCCTGCTTTTCCAACTAGGGTTGTAGCTTAGCAAGTAATAATAATAATAAGAAGAAGAAGAAGAAGAAGAAAGCATCTACGTGATAATAAATGCCGTCGCACGCTGCAGCAGAAGTCGACCTTGAAGTCACTGAACAAGTTTTGTTAAGACTAGTCAACATCGTTCACTACCTTCTGAACAACCCCCTCCCCCTCCCCCTCCCCCCTCCCTCTCCCCCTCCCCCCTCCCCCTCCCCTACACTTAGCCTCCTCCCCCAACAAGACTGTTTAGGGGTATCTCCCATATCTATCTGTCTATTCTCAACAACCTTTGGCGCCTACTCGTTTTAGTTACGATCGCGTCGTCTTGGAAGTAACTCAACACATTCTTGTTTCCTTCGATATCTAAATCAAATTGAGGTTCAAAGTCTCTTGTGAATTATATTTGCCTTATACATTTGAATGTTCATTCGTTCATAATCATACGTTTGGAAATTGGTGATTAATTCAGGAATCTTGGACATGTGAATATTCATTCGTTCATAATCATATGTTTGGAAATTGGTGATTAATTTACTAATCTTAGATATTTGAATGTTCATTCTTTCATAATCATACGTTTGGACATCAGTGATTACTTTACAAATCTTAGATGTTTGAACGTTCATTCTTTCATAATTAAACGTTTTGAAATCAATGATTACTTTACTAATCTTAGACATTCGAGTGTTCATACTTTCATAATTAAACGTTTTGAAATCAGTGATTACTTTACCAATCTTAGACATTTGAATATTCATACTTTCATTATTAAACGTTTGGACATCAGTGATTACTTTACCAATCTTAAACATTTGAATTTACATTCGTTCATAATTAAACGTTTTGAAATCAGTGATTACTTTACCAATCTTAAACATTTGAATTTACATTCGTTCATAATTAAACGTTTTGAAATCAGTGATTACTTTACCAATCTTAAACATTTGAATTTACATTCGTTCATAGTTATACGTTTGGACATAAGTGAATATTTTACTGACTCGAAAACAATCAAGTGTGAGATTTGGGCATGAGTAAGATGTTTCGTGTTCGGCATTTCTCAACTTCATTAACTAATCCTCGATCAAAATGGAATCTTCTGTCATCAACTACCAAAGTCAGGGTGAGTTGTGATGTTAGTTTCTATCAGTATTCGTAAGCATTTTTCCCTGTTGGAGCCGTTGGGCTTATAGCGTCTTGCTTTTCCAACTAGGGTTATAGCTTGGCTTGTAATAATAATAATAATAATAATAATAATAATAATAATAATAATAATAACAGAGTCATATATATATATATATATATATATATATATATATATTTATATACACTGTATATATCAATAAATATATAAATATATACAATCACACATATATATGTTTATATATATATATATATATATATATATATATATATATATATATATATATATATATATATATATATATGTGTGTGTGTGTGTGTGTATATATATATATATATATATATATATATATATATATATATATTTTGTGTGTGTCTGCGTGTATGTATATATATATATGTGTATATATATATATATATATATATATATATATATATATATATATATATATATATGGGTGTGTGCAATTGTGTTTGAGTATGTTTTTATGTATGATTGCATTTGTACTTAAGTAAAAGTGTATATTAAGATCTTGTTCATATATAGATCCTATATAGATCCTGCTTTTATATACTATTTTATTATTATTATTATTATTATTTTTATTATTATTATTATTATTATTATTATTATTATTATTATCATTATTATTACTTGCTAAGCTATAGCCCTAGTTGGAAAAGCAGGATGCTATAAGCCCAGTGGCTCCAATAGGGAAAATAGATCAGTGAGGAAAGGAAACAAGGAAAAATTAAACATTTTATGAACAGCAACATCTAAATAAATATTTCAATATAAACTGTAAAAACTTTAGCAAAAAAAAAAAAAAAAAGAATAAAAGAAATTACATAGAATAGTGTACCCTCAAGCAAGAGAACTCTAATCCAAGACAGTGGAAGACCTTGGTACAGAGGCTATGGCACTACCCAAGACTGGAGAACAATGGTTTGATTTTGGAGTGTCCTTCTCCTAGAAGAGCTGCTTACCATAGCTAAAGAGTCTCTTCTGCCCTTACCAAGAGGAAAGTGGCCACTGAACAATTCCAGTGCAGTAGTTAATCCCTTGGGTGAAGAATATATGTTTGGTAATCTCAGAGTTGTCAGGTGTATGAGGAAAGAGGAGAATCTGTAAAGAATATGCCAGACTATTCGGTGTATGTGTAGGCAATGGAAAGTGAACCGTAACCAGAGAGAAGGATCCAATGCCTGGCCAGTCCAAAGATGCCATATATCCCTAGTGGTAGTATCTCAACGGGTGGCTGGTGCCCTGGCCAACCTACTACCTACTATTTGTAGGAAAATTCAGTAATACCTAATCGGTCAGCGATATAACATTATCTATAGATAATGCCCTTCTATTCTTTAATGAGTTCATGTTATCAATATTCTTGAACGATAAGATAAGAATGAATTGTTCCCAGTTTATAAATGGCAAGATAATATTTAGTCTGCAAATTTGACTTCTGTTTACCAAAAAGGAATATCCAATTAGATGTTGTATCATTATCATTATTATTATTACTTGCTAAGCTACGACCCGAGTTGGAGAAGCAGGATGCTATAAGTCCGAGGGTTCAAACAGGTAAAATTGCCCTATGAGGAAAGCATATTGGGAAACTACATGAAAAGTAATTAATAATTAATATAAAATATTTTAAGAACAGTAATAACATTTAGATAAATATTTCATATATAAACTACAAAAACAGGAAGAGAAGTAACAGATAGTGGGCCCAGGCGTACCCTCAAGCAAGAGAACTCTACCCCAAGACATCGAAAGATCATGGTGCAGAGGCTATAGCACTATCCAAAACCAGAGAACAATGGTTTGATTTTGAAATGAAAAGGTCAAGGAAAGGGAAGAAACTGATATTAGCAATGAGATTAGCGTTAAATAATCTCAGGAAATTATTTCGGGATCTTATATAACTTATATAACAAATTAGAAAAATAATTAACAATTGAAATTATATTTTTCGGGATCTTATATAACTTATATAGTTAACATGCGCAAAGAGTACGAATTAGAAAAATGATTAACAATTAAAATTATATTTTTCTCAACATTGAACTCTAATGTTAGTAGACAAAGATTTTATTTTAATTAATATTTTAAGACGGTTTTAGTGCATCAAGATTTATATATACATACACACATATATATATATTTACATATGTATATATATATATATATATATATATATATATATATATATATATATATATGTATATATATACATGTACTTATATACACACATATATACATACATATATATGTATATATATATATATTTATATATATATATATATATATACATGTACTTATATACACATATATACATACATATATATGTATATATACAACTTGATATACACAATATTCCGTATATTTCTGAAAGAAAAGTAGCCCATACTTTATGAAAGATGAAATTTATTGAGCTTTCGAAGAGACCATCTCCATTCCTCTTCAGAAAACCAAATTAAATTTGTTTTCTGAAGAGGAAGAGAGATGGTCCCTTCGAAAACTCAATAAATTTCATTTTTCATACATTGTGGGTTATTTTATATATATATATATATATATATATATATATATATATACATATATATATATATATACATATATATATATATATATATATATATATATATATATATATATATGATTAAATTAACATGTTTGTAACATTGAGCTCAAAATTACCTGTAAAACTCGAAAAAAAGATACCGAAGAATCTCTCTCTCTCTCTCTCTCTCTCTCTCTCTCTCTCTCTCTCTCTCTCTCTCCAAGAGCAAAATTGGATAAATATATACTCTATTACTTTGAAACAAACTTCTCGCATCACTATAAAGTTTCATACCTGATCTATAATTAAAAGAGGGGAAAATTGCCTTACATAACCCAAAAACGTTACCTGCAATATGATGTAATTAAATTTCATGTTTAAATAATGCCTTACTCTTTTAGCTGAATTTTTTTATCCTCGCTCTGAAGGAAATTCTTTTTCATGACACCGAACAAATTAGTCCAATTTGTGAGTGGATATAATATGTTAAATAGGTTTGAATTTAATTAATTGCACCAGAATTTAATGACATTTTGAATGTGTTTGAAATACAGAGTCAAATACAACACGCTATGAAGAAGAAGAAACTGTTTTGTTTGTTGTAAATCATAGTTTTCTTGGTATTACAAAGTCAAATTCCGTGATTCAATTATCACCTGAAAAAAATCATTTAAAGAAATATTCAAGTGATTATAAAGGAAAACGAATATGTTGTGTAAAGGTTTAAAGGCCACTCATGAATGGCAGAGGCAAGGGACAGTGACATTGCCCTAGCGAGCAGGACAATGCCCTAGAGACAACCATATATAAATATGATCAGCACCCAAGCCCCCTCTCCACCCAAGCTAGGACTAAGGGGGGCCATGTAATGGCAGCTGATGACTCAGCAGATAGACCTATAGGCTTCCCCAAACCCCTAAACCTACGCTCAAAAGGATGGTGAAGTTGCAGCGACCAAATGATCTAACGAGTTTGAGCGGTACTCGAACCCCAGTCTGGCAATCACCAGGCAAGGACGCTACCACCAGGCCACCACGATAGTATTCCGTTTCTTATTTGAATAAAAGGTTTTGGTTAAGGGATCTTCTATGAAACAGTAAAACCAGTTTGCTCAGATTACTCGTCCACTTCTTAGACCTTGAGAAGTCGACCTTTCAAGGTAGCATTCTAGAGATAACTCTTTGGGGTTGTGTTGGCCTATTGGCAACGTTTCTGCCTGGCGATCGCCAGACTGGGCTTCGAGTCCGTCTCAAACTTGTTAGTTCCGTTAGTTCCTTCAGTGACAGCAACCTCACCACCCTTTTGAGCTAAGGATGGTTAACTCTTTGGGGTTGTGATGGCTTATTGGCAACATAACTGCCTGGCGATCACCAGCCTGGGGTTCGATCCCGTTCTAACTTGTTAGTTTCGTTAGTTAATTTAGTGGCTGCAACCTCACCATCCTTGCGAGCTAAGAATGGTGGATTTGGGGGCGTCTATATGTCTACCTGCTGAGACATCAGTTGTCATTGCCTGGTCCTCCCTGGTCCTAGCTAGCGTAGTCCCTGAATGGTGATCGCCAGACTGGGGTTCGATCCCGCTCAAACTAGTTAGTTTCGTTAGTTCTTTTAGTGGCTGCAACCTCACCACCCTTGTGAGCTAAGGATGGTGGGTTTGGGGTAGCCTATAGGTCTACCTGCTGAGTCATCAGTAGCCATTGCCTTGCCCTCCCTGGTCCTAGCTAGGATGGAGAGAGGGATTGGGCGCTGATCATATGCGTATGTCTGTCTCTACTGCATTATCCTGCTAGCTAGGGGCAATGTCACTGTCCCTTGTCTCTGCCATTCATGAGTGACTTTTAAACCTTTAAAATTACGTATTTTACTAACAATTGTGATCTTTATTTCCAGATGAGCCTTCCTGTCACCCGGCTGGTCCATTCATCTTCGGACGATGCAAGCCAGAAGATACACGAACTGCGAATCTATTCTATTAATCCCAATAACGTAAGATTTTGTTATTTCTATTTCTAATGTTCTATTACTTCTATTTGCTTATGATATAATGTCTAGTTGCTGTTATGTTATTCTTTTCTGCATGTTAGCTTCAATATGATAAAAACTACGTTGCTTCAGTAGTTTAAAACGAGATTTTATCCAAGGTCTATAGACCTTGATTACATCATTAAATGTGTTATAAAACGATTTTCATCAGAACAGTAGTTTACTTAGAGTGATGTGCGTTAAGAAAATTAAATGATAGTTATCATAATCATACCAGTTGTTGTAAGAATACAGCCAAACGGAAGTTATCAATCAAGAGATATTTGTAAAACACGAATAATTAAATTAATAGGGCAGATCATTTACACTGCCAAAGTCTTAGTTAAGAAGAATTCTAATTCAAAGAATTCATTGACAAAACGTGGTCAAAAGAAGCTATTAGTCTTACTAGACAGCCCACTCTGTCTTTAATTTACGTAAATGAACAAAAGCTAAGTACAAATGTAAAACCCAGTAATAATTTATATAAAACCAAATTTTAAATTCAAATTTCAAAGAATTCATTGACAGAAAGTGGTCAAAAGGAGCTGTTAGTCTTGCTAGACAGCCCAATTTATCTTTAATTTACATAAATGAACAAAAGGTAAGTACAAATGTAAAACCCACTAATAATTTACATAAAACAAATTTTTAAATTCAAATTCAAATGTCAAAGAATTCATTGATAAAAAGTGATCAAAAGGAGCTTTTAGTCTTGCTAGCCAGCCAAATTTACCTTTAATTTACATAAATGATCAAAAGCTAAGTACAAATGTAAAACCCAGTAATAATTTACATAAAACAATAAATACATTTAGTTGCAACTAGTTTTTAAAAATGAAAACACCTTCTACATAAATAATTTCGAATTTACACAAAGTAAATTAACAGAAACCTTATATGATTATTTCTCAGGACTGAAATTACATAATACTTTGATAACTATATTCATCATGAGAATTTTTTTTTACAAGGTCAGAAGTAAACAAATACATCTAATATCAAAATAAAAGTAAAAATATCTCACTTAAAGATATTATTATTATTATTATTATTGTTGTTGTTGTTGTTGTTGTTGTTGTTGTTGTTGTTATTATTATTATTATTATTATTATTGTGGTTGTTGTTGCTATTATTATTATTATTATTATTATTATTATTATTATTATTATTATTATCATTATTTTACTATTATTATCATTATTATCCTTATTATAAATATCATTATTATTATTATTATCATTATTATTATTATTATTATTATTATTATTATTATTATAAAACCAATGGTTTTTGGTAGTAAGGTACGTAACATAGCACCTCAAAAGATAATGGAAGGAGACGCTCACTAAAAGCCATAGAATAGGTTGCTTAATGACATAATAGTTTTACGCAGGATAATCTAATATAATTTTTGAAATGATGATAAAGGCTCAAGGGTTCTAATATTATGGTTGGGCATATAAAAAACCAGCTGGTATCTTTACTGATATTATAGGTTGTAGGTTGGCCAGAGGACCAACCACCCATTGAGATACTACCGCTATAGAGTTATGAGGTCATTTGACTGGCCAGACAGTACTACATTGGATCTTTCTCTCTGGTTACGGTTCACTTTCCCGTTGCCTACACATACACAGAATAGTCTGGCCCATTCTTTACATATTCTCCTCTGTCCTCATACACCTGACAACACTGAAATTACCAAATAATTCTTCTTCTCTCAAGGAGTTAACTACAGCACTGTAATTGTTCAGAGGCCACTCTCGTCTTGGTAAGGTTAGAAGAGACTCTTTAGCTATGATGAGCAGCTCTTCTACGAGAAGGACACTCTAAAATCAAACCATTGTTGTCTTGCCTTGTATAGTGTCATAGCCTCTGTCCCATGGTCTTTCACTGTCTTGGATTACAGTTTTCTTGCATGAGGGTACACTCAAGCACGCTATTCAATCTTATTTCTCTTCCTCTTATTATTTGAAGTTTTTATAGCTTATATATGAAAGATTTATTCTAATATTACTGTTCTTAAACTTCTCTTGTAGTTTATTTCCATATTTCCTTTCTTCACTGGGCTATTTGCCTTTTTGATCCCTTGAGCTTATAGCATCATGCTTTTCCAACTAGGGTTGTAGCTTAGCAAGTAATAATAATAATAATAATAATAATAATAATAATAATAATGATAATAATAATAATAATATTAAGAGCAGTGTAAATTAACACTTGGACTTAAAGCACAACCTTATTATTAAGAACTGCGAATAATGAACAGTGATTCATAGACTGTTAGGAAAATACTAAATAATAATCACTTGATTGCAGATGACTCTACCAGTAATGTAGGATCTAATTTCTTTTATAATCTTTGATTTAATTGGTAGCATCCCTTCTCATTTCAAGAGTCCTGCGTTTAGTTCTCTTGCGAGGTATAAACTATTATGTTTCCCTGATGTTTTTGCTTTTATTTACATTATCAAATTCATTTGAAAATAAATATTATCAAGTGGATAAACTGTGTGGTCGGGAAAATAGATAAAATTCGCTGGTATGCAAATAAAGAAGTATTCACCTTCAAGCTTCTTTTATTATCTGTAATGGGTGCAAACACTCTAAACTGACAATAAAAGAAAATTATTCCTAAGATTTTTTGTTTTTGTTATTGTTGTTTTAGCAGTACAGTTTCTTACTGTAGACTATACTTCCTTAGCTCTCGACCAAAAAAGTATTTAACTTCAAGTTTCTTTCATGTTCTGTGGTGGCTGTAAGCACTCCAAACTCACAAAAAAATAGATAATTCCTAAGACTTATTTTGTATTTGTTGTTGTTTATAGACTGTAATTTCTTACTGCAGAATATACTTCCTTTGCCCTCAATTGAAAAGGTTTTTAACTTCAATCTTCTTTCATGTTCTGTGGTGGCAGCAAGCCCTCCAAACTGACAAAATAAGTAAATAATTCCTAACATTTGTTTTGCAATTGTTATTGTTTTTTATGCACTGTAGTTTCTTACTGCAGAATATACTTCCTTAATTCTCGATTGTAAATGTATTTAACTTCAAGCTTCTTTTATTATCTGTGATGGGTGCAAGCACTCCAAACTGACAAAAAAAGTAAATAATTCCTAAGATTTATTTAGTATTTGTTATTGTTGTTTATACACTGTGGTTTCTGACTGCAGAATGTACTTCCTTATTGTTGTTTTCAGTGCAGTTCCTTCTGCAGAATATACTTCCTTTCTACAGGTTCGAGATTTCCTTACACTCACCTCAGAAGAATTTCATCTCAGAACGTCTCATTCGAAGCTCGTGGGATACTGGACATCCGAAATTGGTGGACTTAATCAAGTTGTCCATATTTGGGAATACGGTAAGGAAAGGTACCCTGACACTTGCACGAATTTGTGGCACGCATTGTCACGACTCGAGTCGTGAACTGGCGTGAACTCGTCGTGAACTGGAGTGAACTCGTTGTGAACCTGTCGTGACATCGTGGCATGTCGTGACAAGAATTTTGAAATGTTCAAAATTTTGGTCACAACAAAATTTCGTGAACGCGGCGTGAACTATGCGCGAACTGTTTGTGAACTCGTCGGGACGATGTGGGAAGTGCACAAACTATGCTAAAACTATGCATGAACTCGTCGTGAACTCGTCGTGCCAGTTCGTGTCAATGTGGACAGGTGAGCTGTGATTCTGTGGTAATTTTTTTTTTTTTTTTTTTATTTTCCAGTTCGTGCCACAAAATGTCACGGCTTGCCAGGACAAATTCGTGGCAAAAAGTCGTGCAAGTGTCAGCCTGCCATAAGAGTACACTAATGTTTAGGATAATTAAATCTTGCGCTTTCAACAACACTGTTAAAAAACCGTAATTTTAATCGGAAAACCTACGTAGAAATATACTGTTCTCAGCCGTATTTCAGTAAAATACAGGCGACCGTAATTTTACCATACTTTGTTATCATCTTTTTACGGGTTGGTGACCGTCATATCACTCCTTTACGGTAAATGCCTGGCAACACTTATTCCAGGATTTAAAAAAAAATTTACGGCAAATTTTTAACAGTGAACCATGCAACCACTTCTTTTCAAAGCTCTGCTGTTTACTTGGTTAATTGTTTGGTTAATTTAAATCCACTTTATAATTTTGCTGTAGATGCAGGTACTGTAGTTGCAATGTTGCTAAATAACACTATGAACTGTGAAAGGTTTTAGGATGGCTGATTTTTACAGACGATACTTTTCTGATCTGGGATATTGCGTAGAAACTTCATAAGCTTTTAGAATACCGTGGAAGTATTATGTAATTAGTTTTCATAACTAAACTCTGTAATTAAAGGTTGAATATGTTTAGAGAAAATTTATCATTAATATCAATATCTGTTTGTCCTCCCGTGTAGACAGTCTGAGCCACCGCTCTCAGGTTCGAGCAAATTTGGCAAGTGACCCAAACTGGAACAGCCGCTACCTGGGTCGTGTCATCGGGATGTTTCGGGAAATGACAAACTCGGCCATGGTTCTGATTCCAGATGCTGGAATTACTCAACCTGCAGGAAAAGGTAATGCACCTCATTCTGTACTGGACTTTAAGGGTTGATTCACTCTATTGGAACCGGTCGCGCTCTGCTCTGGCTGCAGTCAGGGTTCGGTCAAATATTGTTACGTGATTTTAAATGGAGGCATTCACACTGGCGCTCCGGTCCGATATCGCTCCAGTCTGATATCGCTCCGGTCCGCTCTCGCTCCGGTCCGATCTCGCTCCGGTCCGGTCTCGCTCCTGTCCGCTCTCGCTCCGGTCCGATCTCGCTCCGGTCCGGTCTCGCTCCAGTCAATATAGAAAAAAATCAATATGTACAATAACAGGCTAAGGTTCACTGCGTATACATATTTCCTAATATCACTGAACAATATTCCTATACAATTTTGCTTTTTCCTTAGATTTATAATTTTGCTAAGACGCTGATCGGACCTAGAACGAACCGAAGGTGTGAACCCCCCAGTAACCGAACCGAGACTGGAGCGTGACCGAACCGATAGTGTGAATCAACCCTAAGAGTTCGATCCCTAATCCTGTATGTTAGAAATGGAATGGTTTGTTAACTTAGCCAATCAAGTATATTGTGATGAATTTCTTATACATTGAGATCAGAATGTTAATAATTGATTTGAGTCTTCTTCAGCAATAACATTTTTTGTGCCATATGCTTGTATTTTACTGGCACAATATATGAAAATAACTACAACTTTATCAGGATTTTATGTTTGAAATCAGATCCCTTTGATTTTCATATATTGATATGTTAATAAATTGATATATTTATATATTGATATATTGATATATTGATATATATGTTC
>NC_090731.1:17469043-17471543 GCF_036898095.1 Palaemon carinicauda | reverse complement strand
GATATTGGTTCGGTCCCGTCTTAATACACGGGTGTATCTGAAATGATAACATTCGGAAGAATTATTCGGTGCTCTATATTTGTTGTTTTCTATCCTATTACATGAGATTAACTATATACTATATATATATATATATATATATATATATATATATATATATATATATATATACATATATATATATATATGTATATATATATACACATATATATATATGTATATATATGTGTGTGTGTTTTTATATATACATACATATATATATACATTACTATATATATATATATATATATATATATATATATATATATATATATATATATATATATATATATGTATGTATATATAAAAACACACACACACATATATATACGTATATATATATATATATATATATATATATATATATATATATATATATATGTATGTATATATATACATATATATATATATATATATACATATATATATATATGTATATATATATACACATATATATATATGTATATATATGTGTGTGTGTTTTTATATATACATACATATATATATACATTACTATATATATATATATATATATATATATATATATATATATATATATATATATATATGTATGTATATATAAAAACACACACACACATATATATACGTATATATATATATATATATATATATATATATATATATATATGTATGTATATATATACATATATATATATATATATAAGTGTATATATATGTGTGTATTCATTTATATATATATATATATATATATATATATATATATATATATGATAAATTTTGCACATTTAGACGTGTTTTTCATATTCAAGTAAGCCATATATTTTTTATATATTAATGTCTGGATTCTTTTAACGACCTTGGGATCAGAGCCCCAGGCGAAATCACTCAAAGACAACAATTTGTGACCGGCCGGGAGTCGAACTCTGGTCCGGCAAACTTGTATAGACAGTGACTTGACCACTTGGCCACGAAATGGTCAAGTCACTGTCTATACAAGTTTGCCGGACCAGGGTTCGACTCCTGGCCGGTCATAAGCTGTTGTCTTTGTGTGATTTCGCCCGGGGCTCTGATCCCGAGGTCGTTATGAGAATCCAGACATTAATGTATCAAAAATATATGGTTTATTTGAATATATATATATATATATATATATATATATATATATATATATATATATATACACTACAGCACTCGGGAGCATCAAAGTAAATTGAACTTATCTGGGTCACCAAAAGAGAGAGAGAGAGAGAGAGAGAGAGAGAGAGAGAGAGAGAGAGAGAGACATATCACCGGGAAAGGCTCACACATGCATACATTTACACACTCACGCACGAAACCGTGACTTTCGTAATTACTGTGACAAAAGACAGTGCTAACGAAATCGCTAAAAGTCAGCTTCGCTCACTTTAAAGTTTTGAGCAAAACGAAGTAAATCCGACACAATCTCGGTAATGAGGAAAGTTGTAAAGTTCGCAGCGTTTTCTTCGCGAACTTAAATAAGTTGTTTTCGTCCTTACGACAATATAACATGGGGGCTAATGGGATATTTAATAAGCAAAGAGAGAAAAAAAGAATCCTTCTTATTGTGAGATTTGTGTATGGACTAGTGAGGTGACAGTATTTTTATTTCATGCATTTGTGATTTTGTTTCTGCCATTCTCCTTTCTCTCTCTCTCTCTCTCTCTCTCTCTCTCTCTCTCTCTCTCTCTCTCTCTCTCTCTCTCTCTCTCTCTCTCTCTATATATATATATATATATATTATATATATGTCTATATATATATACAGTATATGCATAAAAATTCTATACATATTTATACAAATATATTATATAAATATATATATATATATATATATATATATATATATATATATATATATATATATATATATATATATATATATACTGTATATATATAAATATATTTATGTATATCTATGTGTGTGTATATATGTAAAGATATATATACAGTATATATATAAAGATATATATACAGTATATATATATGTATATATATATATATATGTATATAATATATATATATATATATATATATACACAGTGCATATATATACTGTATATATATAAATGTACAGGTACATATATATAAATATATATATATATATATATATATATATATATATATATATATATATATATATATATATATATAGGGGGTTTGTGAGAACAATCAAGTCAGCCGTGAAAAAAATTAGAAAAACGAAATGACTATTATGCAAAATTATCTTGGTACTGCTACTGACTTATTATTGATGTTCGACATCGACAATTTCATCATTTATGAAAGTGAAATGAACCATTGCCAGGGGATTAAAATGAAAGTATTGAAAACCAATATTGAATATTGGGTTTTACTTGATTACGAATTGATCATAAATTTTACGGACAAAACTGATAAAAATTTACTGACAAAACTGATAAAAATTTACTGACAAAACTGATAAAAATGTCAACCAGAT
>NC_090731.1:17446543-17464043 GCF_036898095.1 Palaemon carinicauda | reverse complement strand
TTAAAAGAGAGACGAATAGATTAGTGTCTGGAGTGGGTTTGATCAAGTGGGAAGAATAGGAACCAGAAAGTGGTGAAAAGAGTGTAAAGTGGATAGGCCTATTATGAAGCCGTTACAAGGAATGTCTAGAAAGAGAAAGCTTGACATCCATCAAGCTTCAAAGCATAATCCGACTTAATATTGATGATATATCGATGTACTGAAACAATATCTAGGGAAGTTTCGACACTCGCTTATTCGATAGACTTGTTTAACTGATTCTAAATCTAGGGAAATTTCGACACTCGCTCATTCGATAGACTTGTTTAACTGATTCTAAATCTAGGGAAATTTCGACATTCGCTTATTCGATAGACTTTTGATCACGAGAAAACAAGTAAAATATCACTTTTTATGTACTGTAAATGATGAGGTGTGGGACAGAGGTAGATGGAGAAAGCTGACCAGAAACATCGACCTCACATAGAAGTGGGAAAAGATGTAGACAAAGAAGAAGAATTGGTAGACAGCTGTTACGTTTTCCTATAATATCCTCTTAAGTTATTATACGTTTCTGTAAAAATCATGGTTGGCTGTTTCCTTTTAGTGTCTAAGATACGTTCACAGTACATTTACAAGCAGTCAGGACTCGTCAAAACAGCCAATTCCGAAAAGACGGTTTTCAGGGTTTTGGCATTAAGGATTTCGATACATTTGGGATTTCAATTTATTTTGAGATTTTCGGGATTTCAATGTTTCTGGATTCTGACAATCGGGATGTTCAATGTTTAGGGATTCTGACATTCGGGATTTCAATTCATTTGAGATTTTTGGGATTTCAATGTTTCTGGATTCTGACATTCGTGATTTTCAATGTTTCGAGATTCTGACATTCGGGATTTCTATGTTTCTGGATTCTGACATTCGGGATTTTCAAGGTTTCGAGATTCTGACATTCGGGATTTCAATGTTTCTGGATTCTGACATTCGGGATTTTCAAGGTTTCGAGATTCTGACATTCGGGATTTCAATGTTTCTGGATTCTGACATTCGGGATTTCAATGTTTCTGGATTCTGACATTCGGGATTTTCAATGTTTCGAGATTCTGACATTCGGGATTTCAATGTTTCTGGATTCTGACATTCGGGATTTTCAATGTTTCGAGATTCTGACATTCGGGATTTCAATGTTTCTGGATTCTGACATTCGGGATTTTCAATGTTTCGAGATGCTGACATTCAGGATTTCAATGTTTCGATATTCTGACATTCGGGATTTCAATGTTTCTGGATTCTGACATTCGGGATTTTCAATGTTTCGAGATTCTGACATTCGGGATATCAATGTTTCTGGATTCTGACATTCGGGATTTTCAATGTTTCAAGATTCTGACATTCGGGATTTCAATGTTTCGATATTCTGACATTCGGGATTTCAATGTTTCTGGATTCTGACATTCGGGATTTTCAATGTTTCGAGATTCTGACATTCGGGATTTCAATGTTTCTGGATTCTGACATTCGGGATTTTCAATGTTTCGAGATTCTGACATTCGGGATTTCAATGTTTCGGGTTTTTCAATGTTTCGAGATTCTGACATTCGAGATTTCAGTACATTCGGGATTTTCAATGTTTCAAGATTCTGACATTCGGGATTTCAATACATTCGGGTTTTCAATGTTTCTGGATTCTGACATTCGGGATTTTCAATGTTTCGGGATTCTGCCATTCGGGATTTCAATGTTTCTGGATTCTGACATTCGGGATTTCAATGTTTCTGGACTCTGACATTCAGAACTTCAATACATTCGGGATTTTCAATGTTTTGAGATTCTGACATTCGGGATTTCAATGTTTCTGGATTCTGACATTCGAGATTTTAGTACCTTCGGGATTTTCAATGTTTCGAGATTCTGACATTCGGGATTTCAATACATTTGGGTTTTCAATGTTTCTGGATTCTGACATTCGGGATTTCAATGTTTCGATATTCTGACATTCGGGATTTCAATGTTTCTGGATTCTGACATTCGGGATTTTCAATGTTTCTGGATTCTGACATTCGGGATTTTCAATGTTGAGAGATTCTGATATTCGCGATTTCAATACATTTGGGATTTCAATGTTTCTGGATTCTGACATTCGGGATTTTCAATGTTTCTGGATTCTGTCATTCGGGATTTCAATACATTCGGGATTTTCAATGTTTCGGGATTCTGGCATTCGGGATTTTCAATGTTTCGGGATTCTGACATTCGGGATTTCAATACATTTGGGTTTTCAATGTTTCTGGATTCTGACATTCAGGATTTTCAATGTTTCGGGATTCTGACTTTTGGAACTTCAATACATTCGGGATTTTCAATGTTTCTGGATTCTGACATTCGAGATTTCAGTACATTCGGGATTTTCAATGTTTCGGGATTCTGACATTCGTTATTTTCAATGTTTCTGGATTCTGATATTCGGGATTTCAATACATTTGGGTTTTCAATGTTTCTGGATTCTGACATTCGGGATTTTTAATGTTTCGGGATTCTGACTTTCGGAACTTCAATACATTCGGGATTTTCAATGTTTCTGGATTCTGACATTCGGGATTTTCAATGTTTCTGGATTCTGACATTTGGGATTTCAATACATTTGGGTTTTCAATGTTTCTGGATTCTAACATTCGGGATTTCAGTACAATCGGGATTTTCAATGTTTCGGGAATCTGATATTCGGGATTTTCAATGTTTCTGGATTCTGACATTCGGGATTTCAATACATTTGGGTTTTCAATGTTTCTGGATTCTGGCATTCAGGATTTTCAATGTTTCGGGATTCTGACTCTCGGAACTTCAATACATTTGGGATTTTCAATGTTTCTGGATTCTGACATTCGAGATTTCAGTACATTCGGGATTTTCAATGTTTCGGGATTCTGACATTCGGGATTTTCAATGTTTCTGGATTCTGACATTCGGGATTTCAATACATTTGGGTTTTCAATGTTTCTGGATTCTGACATTCAGGATTTCAGTACAATCAGGATTTTCAATGTTTCGAGATTCTGACATTCGGGATTTCAATACATTCGCGATTTTCAATGTTTCGGGATTCTGACTTTCGGAACTTCAATACATTCGGGATTTCAATGTTTCTGGATTCTTACTTTCGTGATTTCAATACATTTGAGATTTTCGGGATTTCAATGTTTCTGGAATCTGACATTCGGGATTTTCAATGTTTCGGGATTCTGACATTCAGAACTTCAATACATTCGGGATTTCAATGTTTCTGGATTCTGACATTCGGGATTTCAATACATTTAAGATTTTCGGGATTTCAATGTTTCTGGAATCTGACATTAGGGATTTTCAATGTTTCTGCATTCTGACATTTGGGATTTCAATACATTCAGGATTTTCAATGTTTCGGGATTCTGACATTCGGAACTTCAATACATTCATGATTTTCAATGTTTCTGGATTCTGACATTCGGGATTTCAATACATTCGGGATTTTCAATGTTTCTGGATTCTGACATTCGGAACTTCAATACATTCGGGATTTCAATGTTTCTGGAATCTGACATTCGGGATTTTCAATGTTTCTGGATTCTGACATTTGGGATTTCAATACATTCGGGATTTTCAATGTTTCGGGATTGTGACATTTGGAATTTCAATACATTTGAGATTTTCGGGATTTCAATGTTTCTGGATTCTGACATTTGGGATTTCAGTACATTCGAGATTTCAATGTTTCGGGATCCTGACATTCGGGATTTCAGTGTTTCTGGATTCTAACATTCGGGATTTCAATACATTCGAGATTTCAATGTTTCTGGATTCTAACATTTGAGATTTCAATGTTTCTGGATTCTGACATTCGAGATTTCAATGTTTCTGGATTCTAACATTTGGGATTTCAATGTTTCTGGATTCTGACATTCGGGATTTCAGTGTTTCGAAATTCTGACATTTGGGATTTTAATACATTATAAAGGTTAAAAGGCCGCTCATTAAAGGCAGTGGCAAGGGACAGGGGCATTACTCTATCAAGTAGGACAGTGCCCTAGAGACTGACCATGTCACATATGATCAGCACTTAAGTCCCCCCTTCACCAAAGCTAAGACCAACGAGGGCAGGGCAATGGCTGCAGATGATTAAGCAGAAAGACCCGACTCACCAGATAGACCCATAGGCCTCCCAAACCCTCCCCCCATCCCTAGCTCACAATGATGGTGAGGTTGCATCGACCAAAGAAACTAACGAGTTTGAGCGGGACTCGAACCCTAGTCTGGCGTTCACCAGTCAGGGACGTTACCGCATCGGCCACCACAACCGTTCTTAGTCAGAAGCAAATGTACTTATAAAACATAGTTTTAAAATCCTACATTAACTCTCAGGTTAATAATATGAATTTTACTTTTTGAAGAACTGGATTGATTGATTGATTTAGATTGTCATCCTGACATCGTAGGTCATGGACTCCGATATCATTTGTTATAAATAAAGAATAAAATAATATTCAATTTAAAACCATAAAAGCGAAGATGTCCTTATAAGATTTAAATAGCTTTCAGAAGTCCTGCTTCTGAAATAAATCTAAAAAAAAAAAAACGATATTACAACACATCCCGCCCAAGAATCTTGGCAAGGATGAACCTGCCATTCTCACCTCGAGTACAGTCCGTTGTCAAGGAAACTATACAATGAATCCGTTTACTTAGGACATCAGTCAAAGATAAAGCTGATGAGGACTCTCTCAGAACGACGTCTTCACCTCTCCCATTGCCGGACAAGAAGGCAAATGTTATCTCTAATTCTGCCAAAGTCGTTATTCCGGACGTGTAGGTTGTGTTTCTAAGTACTGAAGTAACCTTCCATGTTTCCAAATTTGGCAATGAAAATGCAGTGACCACTGAAAGATATTATTGCTTTGTTTTAGTTTCGTTCATATTGCGTTTATTTTCCTATTCGTTCAAATAAATACACAAACATATGTACTGTATATATATATATATATATATATATATATATATATATATATATATATATATATATATATATATATATATATATATGTGTGTGTGTGTGTGTGTGCGTGTGTATATATATATATATATATATATATATATGTATATATATATATATATATATATGTGTGTGTGTGTGTGCGTGTATATATATATATATATATATATATATATATATATATATATATATATATATATATTCATACCATTACTCAACGTTATGTCTATTAATCTTCAACGGTATCTCATCAACAGCACATCGCAAACTTCATTTAAACCTATCATTTTGAGCATTATTAACCTTCATTTCTATACGTATTATATCTCCCTCACACTAACTATATATACCACATCAATTTCGCATTCTATAGCCGAGTTACCCTTAGCCGATATAGACATTTATAGACTTTCTTTTCTCTTCATTCCAAGATCTTTCAATTTCTATTCCTTGCAGAAGTCGTTGTTATGTCCTCCCATTTCTCTTTCTTTCAGTTCTTATTCCCAACAGAATTGGAAAACCAATTTTGTTCAATGGCTGTATTTTCTTACCCTTTGTGACTGTACAATGTTCAAACTTTATTCTCTTAAGGAAACTCGTTTATATTATTCCCTCTATTCTTTCGAGTCAAGATTGTTCGATATATCTTTATTTCGCGATATTCACATTTGACTTCGTATAAACACCAAGATGCCATTGTGAGTTAGCTGCGTCATTCCATTTATATAACTTTATTCTTTATCTAAAATCAAAGGTCATTAATATAGCTACTATTAATGATGTTCATTTATTACTCAATATCTCTTAGTGTCTCTTCAGCATCATCAATCAATGTTATATCTCTTGGTTGAGAATACACTCGGTCGCTATTCTATCTTATTTTTCTTCCTCTCGTTTTTGTTTTAAGTTTTTATAGTTTATATATGAAAGATCTATTTTAATATCTTTATTCATATCTGGGGTTTGGCCAATTTTCATCACCACGCTAGCCACTACAAATTGTTGATGATGGGAGACCTTAGTCTGATCGCTCACAGCAAACCACCTTAGTATAGGTGTTCCTGACTATACTCAATATTTGTTAATGAGGCGCATTTGCTCCGACTCGCAGCGGTGCTCTTTTAGCTAGGAAAAAGTTTCCTGCTACTTGATTGGTTAGAATTATCTTGTCCAACCAATCAGCGATCAGGAAACATTTCCGAGCTAAAAGGGCATCCCCAGCGAGTTGGTGCAAATCTGCCTCGCTAAAAAGAATTGACTATAGTGCAGCTTTGCTGATCATGGCGATGCGCAAACCCTTTCACCTAGTTAAGGTAGCCCCACTCAGAAATGGGTATTTAAAAAAGTGGCTTTTAAATAGACGCACAACAATGTCGTTTCGGTTAAGAAGTAAAAAAATCATGATAAAAAATATAAAAATTGCCGAGCTTCTAAAATAAAACTGCAGAATAATGACTCGCATTTCATATCCTTGTAGAATATTTCAGTGAGATACATCATAGTCTGCCCTTAAATATCAGCGGAGAAAATGAAACGCTATATAGCGAGATATATCGGGAGAGAAATGAAAATGCTGCCTAATATCAAATGAACCTGGAAAACAAGTAAAGCCTTTCAGGCGCACTGAATTTTATGGAGCGAAAAGCTAAATCCTGAGGTGAAAATCTCGTAAGGTTAAGAGGATTTCATGTCCGGAATAGCTTTTAAAACCGATGTTAATATCAGATATAAGTGGATAGAGAATGGATCTTTTCCCCCCACTCTCTTGCGAGTGAGCCGTTAGGTGATAAACTAAGAGGGGGGAGGGGTAAATGGAATTAGCTTTATTTAATCGGATCATGAGTTTATATATAACTCGCTCTGAGCAAGAACGTCGCAAAAATTCAAACAAAATGATTCATGAACTGGCTGGCTAAAAAAGGGTGTTATCAGAGTGTGACGAGCCGAGAGAAGGTTGTGACTCAAAGTTAGTATGAAAGCAACTGAGTAAATTTATTATAGAACACTCTCCTTTATATACAAAAGCTCAAAGCAACAATAAATTTCATGTTCAAAAACAGACATCGTTACAGATGAGAAAAACAGACATGTTTATTCAGATTCTTTTTAGTGCGAGGGAAGAGCGAAGATACAAGCTTAATATATACACAAAATGAACTATGTACGATCGTGTGACACACGGTTGGTACAAGTGCGAGGGGAGAGCGATATGTACAAACAAGTCCGCTCAATTACTCTTGCCAGAATCTGGAATCCATTTTATTACTTCTTCATTTCATTTCTTCTATTCCTTCTTCAAAAACGTGCGTATTACAGACTCTCTTCATCTATTTCTTATCTTCGCCTCTTTCCACTTAGCCAGACTATATCAAACTAACCAATATTTTCATCTATTACATTTTCCTAACCTTTTGTCTATCTCACAGCTTCTTACTTCGTCCCTTCTGCCTCTGCATGTAACACGCAATGGAGTCATCAATTACCTTCTGCTTTACTTCTACATCGGACAGCTGGTTCAACAGTCCATTTATAGATTTAAGATTATCATATAATATCCTTCAAAACTTCAGTGATCTTATATATATATATATATATATATATATATATATATACATATATATATACAATAATGTCATTCTGCAGTATATTTATTGATAATTTCTAGTTGTTACTCTCAATTCTTCTTTAATATTTCCCTTTTTGATGATAATTATATATATACTGTATATATATATATACACATATATATATATATATATATATATATATATATATATATACTGTATATATATATATATATATATATATATATATATATGTATGGATATATATATGTATATATATACATATGTACATATGTGTGTGTTTGTGTGTACTGTATATTTATGCATATTTATACGTGTATACATATGTATATATATATATATATATATATATATATATATATATACATATATATATATACATACATATACAGTATATACATATATATATATATATATATATATATATATATATATATATATATATATAAAGAATTATACATATGAAATATATATATATGCATGTATATAATATAGCCCAGTGAGAAAAGGAAACAAGGGAAAAATATTTTAAGAACAGTAACAACATTAGAATAGATATTTCCTATATAAACTATAAAATCTTAACAAAACAAGAGGAAGAGAAATAAGATAGAATAGTGTGCCCGAGTGTACTCTAAAGCAAGAGAACTCTAACCAAGACATTGGAAGACCATGGTACAGAGGCTATGGCACTACCAAAGACTGTAGAACAATGGTTTGATTTTGGAGTGTCCATCTCCTAGAGGAGTTGCTTATCATAGCTAGAGAGTCTCTTCTACTCTTATCAAGAGGAAAGTATCCAATGGATAATTGCAGTGCAGTAATCAACCCCTTGGGTGAACCAGAATCTTCTAGACTGCATAATCAGCATCATTGATTTAAACAATCTTGCTCTTCCGTGCGTGGGATTAAATATCAATTGGTACTTCGGTAGTTTTTGTCACTCTCTGATCTGAATTTAAAATCATCTCTCTAATTTGAACCAAATCATTCGAGCTTCGGGATTTCAAACTTTGTACGAATCGTTCTTTGTTCAGCAAAATGTCATGAATATCGTTTCATAGTTCATTAATCATTCGTTTCATCTGTTCTACTTTGTTATTCATCTTGTTCGTTTTCGTATTTGTCTTTGAAGTTTATTTTATTAGTATTAGATTTTTTTTTCTTTCGCTGCTGGCTGATGTCATGATGGGCACCATTGGAAATGGAGTTTCGTGCTGTTGTAACTTAGTTTGTAGCAATATGCACGTACACACATATAGGTGTGTATATGTATATACTGTTTATATATATATACATATATATATATATATATATATATATATAAAGTATGTGCACATATATATGCATATATATATATATATATATGTATATATATATAAAGTATGTGCACATATATATATGTGTATATATATATATATATATATATATATATATATATATATATATTTATATATATATGTATATACATATATATAAATACAGTATATTTACATATATAATTTATGTATATATGCAGGTGTATATATATATGTATATATATATATATATATATATATATATACACATATATATATGTGTGTGTCTATGTGTATGTGTGTTTGTATTTGTATATCTACCCTGGTCAGGACTCGAATCTACACCAATGGATCTCGATACAAAATTAAACAGACGACTTATCCTTTCCTTTTATCAAAAGAAATAACGTGTTGATTTTGACTTTACATTTTCCAATCGTTTTTAGATAATTGCTCTTATAATTGATATCAGGTCATCTGTGCAATGCTAGCCAATTATGAAGTTTGTTGCACGTAACGATCTATGATAGTTTTATTAACAATATAAATTATATTTATGCATTCAAATGTTAAATAAGGCTTCCTTCAAGGGGAAATTTATTCATTTCATTACTTCCATTTGATATCGTGATTATGATATAAATCTTAATCACTAGAAATAGAGGTTTTCCTAAAACTTATTTTGTTTCACTCTATATTTTATTTTTAGAATTTTTGCTCTCTCTCTCTCTCTATCTCTCTCTCTCTCACTCTCTCTCTCTCTCTCTCTCTCTCTCTCTCTCTCATGGTGATCTTATTCAATGTTAGTAAGCTTAGGAAAGGGATGCTTTCTCTCTCTCTATCTCTCTCTCTCTCTCCTCTCTCTCCTCTCTCTCTCTCTCTCTCTCATGGTGACCTTTTTGCTGTTAATTAGATGGAGAAAGAGATTCTCTCTCTCTCTCTCTCTCATCCTCCTCTCTCTCTCTCTCTCTCTCTCTCTCTCTCTCTCTCTCTCATGGTGAACTTTTTCGCTGTTAGTAAGATAGAGAAATGGGATGCTCTCTCTCTCTCTCTCTCTCTCTCTCTCTCTCTCTCTCTCTCTCTCTCTCTCTCTCTCCAGTTAAAAGGAAAACATCAAGAAATGGGATATACGAATTAGATATTGGATGAGGAAGAGAAAAGAAATATTCTCATTTTCTCTTTCTTTTACTCGAAAAGATTGCCTGAACTACTTCGTAAATCAGGGGTAATGGAAACCTCTTTATTATATGAAGCGAGTGAAGTGTTAGCTTATATCGACGCTTCAATGGTGACGAACTGAAGAGGGAAAAATTAAAGTTATAATTCCGAATAGAAGGTACTTTTTTGTGATAATAATTCCAGTGGAATTTATTGTTATTATTATTATTATCATTATTATTATTATTGTTATTATTATTAATATTGTTATCATTATTATTATTGTCGTTATTATTATTATTAGTATTATAATGTTATTAATATCATTATATTATCATTGTTGTAGTTATTATTATTATTGTTATTATTATTATTATTATTATTATTACTTGCCAAGCTACAACCCTAGTTGGAAAAGCAAGATGCCCATATACCCAAGGGGCCCAACAGGAAAAATAGCCCAGTGAAAACAGGAAATAAGCTGAAGGCGAAATAGTTAACAATTAGAATAAAATATTTTAAAAACTGTAACAACATTAAATTAAATTTTTCATATATAAACTATGAAAAATTAAAAAGAAAGTACAAGTGGAACAGAAATAAGATCGAATAGTGTGCCCGAGTGTACCCTCAAGCAAGAGAACTCTACCCAAGACACTGGAAGACCATGGTACAGAGGCTATGGCACTATATATAACTCGAGATATAACCCAAAGTTCCAAATGATATTCTTAACAATTTCTTTTTCTGTTTGCCCAGGGCATCTAACCCTCACTTTCCATTTTCTTTATTTGCATATAAAATGGATATTTCAGATCCTATTCAGCTAAGTCCTTCGAAATATCCTTCAATTTACCATCCTACTTAATGTTCCTATGGAAACTCCTTCTTTGTCTTTCACCCCGACCTCCCCCCACGCTCTCTCTCTCTCTCTCTCTCTCTCTCTCATGGTAACATTTGTTAGTAAGTTTGAGAAAAGGATCCTCTCTCTCTCTCTCTCTCTCTCTCTCTCTCTCTCTCTCTCTCTCTCTCTCTCTCTCTCTCTCTCATCCAAACGAAAATCATCGAACGCCCATCTGTTTAGTCATCACGAAAGTGAGTGAGTTTCGAAACCTCCAAAGAAAAATCCTCTTCTATTATCCTACAGAAATTCTACTCCTATCTCAGAGATTGGGAAATTAATCTTAGAAAAAAAAAATCATATTCTGGTTTCGAAATTGAAGGACAGAAAGGATGAAAATGTTAGGAAGGATTTGGCCGGATTTCTACTGCAGATGTTATCCTTGCGTCATCCGCCTCACTGCCTAGTGATGTTTCTGCCTAGTGATGTTTCTGCCAAGTGATATCTCTTGCAAGTGATGTCTCGGGCAAGTGATGTCTCTGGCAAGTAATGTTTCTGGCAAGTGATGTCTCTGCCAAGCGATGTCTTTGCCAAGTGATGTTTCTGCCAAGTGATGTCTCTAGCAAGTGATGTTTCTGCTAAGTGAGGTCTCTAGCAAGTGGTGTCTCTGTCAAGTGATATTTCTGGCAAGTGATGAATTGATGCCTCTGCCAAGTGATGTTTCTGCTAAGTGATGTCTCTGCCAAGTGATGTCTCTGCCAAGTGATGTTTCTGCCCAGTGATGTTTCTGGCAAGTGATGTCTGTGTCAAATGATGTTTCTGGCAAGTGATGTGTCTACCAAGTGATGTTTCTGACAAGTGATGTTTCTGCTAAGTGATGTTTCTGCTAAGGGATGTCTCTCCCAAGTGATTTCTCTGTCGAGTTGTGTTTCTGCCAAGTGATGTCTCTGGCAAGTGATGTCTCTCCCAATTGATGCCTCTGCCAAGTGGTGTGTCTGCCAAGTGATGTCTCTGGCAAGTGATGTCTCTGCTAAGTGATGTTTCTGCCAAGTGATGTGTCTGGCAAGTGCTGTTTCTACCCAGTGATGTCTCTGCCAAGGGATGTCTCTGCCAAGTGAGGTCTCTGCCAAGTGATGTTTCTGCCAAGTGATGTCTCTGCCAAGTGATGTTTCTGCCCAGTGATGTCTCTGGCAATTAATGTCTCTAGCAAGTGATGTCTTTGCCAAGTAATGTTTCTGCCAAGTGATGTCTCTGGCAAGTGATGTCTCTGGCAAGTGATGTCTCTGCTAAGTGATGTTTCTGCCAAGTGATGTGTCTGGCAAGTGCTGTTTCTTCCCAGTGATGTCTCTGCCAAGTGATGTTTCTGCCAAGTGATGTCTCTGCCAAGTGATGTTTCTGCCAAGTGATGTCTCTGCCAAGTGATGTCTCTGCCAAGTGATGTTTCTGACAAGTGATGTCTCTCCCAAGTGATTTCTCTGTCAAGTTGTGTTTCTGCCAAGTGATGTCTCTGGCAAGTGATGTCTCTACCAATTGATGCCTCTGCCAAGTGGTGTCTCTGCCAAGTGATGTTTTTGGCAAGTGATGTCTCTGGCAAGTGATGTCCCTGCCAAGTGATGTTTCTGGAAAGTGATGTGTCTGGCAATTGATGTCTCTGGCAAGTGCTGTTTCTGCCCAGTGATGTCTCTGCCAAGTGATGTTTCTGCGAAGTGATGTTTCTGCCAAGTGATGTCTCTTGCAAGTGATGTCTCGTGCAAGTGATGTCTCTTCCAAGTGATGTCTCTGCCAAGTGATGTCTCTGCCAAGTGATGTTTTTGGCAAGTGATGTCTCTACCAAGTGATATTTCTGGCAAGTGATGTTTCTGACGAGTGATGTCTCTGCCAAGTGATGTCTCTGGCAAGTGATGTCTCTGCCAAGTGATGTTTGTGCGAAGTGATGTGTCTGTATAATAATTTGATGTGTATGCCCAGTGATGTCTCTGCCAAGCGATGTTTCTGGCAATTGATGTTTCTCCCAAGTGATGTCTC
Source organism: Palaemon carinicauda (assembly GCF_036898095.1). Taxonomy (NCBI): domain Eukaryota; kingdom Metazoa; phylum Arthropoda; class Malacostraca; order Decapoda; family Palaemonidae; genus Palaemon; species Palaemon carinicauda. The sequence continues at coordinate 17,451,131 of NC_090731.1, read as the reverse complement.
TGCCAAACGAGGTCTCTTGCAAGTGATGTCAAAATCTAACGGCATGTGACCTATCTGATATACATGCGCGCATGAACTTACATACACACATCAAGAAAGAATGACAGACAAAGAAACTTGGATGAACACCATCAGAAGCAGGAAAATATATGAATCGGTACGTCTCTACAAACAGAGAGAGAGAGAGAGAGAGAGAGAGAGAGAGAGAGAGAGAGAGAGAGAGAGAGAGAGCGAGAGAGAGATTTGAAGTGCTTAAAATAAGATATAGTACATTTTTAAATCAATGGTAGAGACCAGCCTGAATATGAAATGGAAATATACTGCAACAGAGAGACAAGCTGGAATTGAAATTCTGTCCAAACTTATGACAGAAAAATATCTATTCGTGATAATTACAAGAAAGGACAACATCTGAATTTAGATTAAAACAACTGAAATGAAATCATAATTATTATTATAATTACTGATATTAAAAGGATTGAAATTATTATAATAGAATTATTAAAATTAATAGTATTAGAATTATTAAAATCATTATAATAAAAAACATTAAAATTATCATTATTATCTTGAATATACATACTTACTGAGAGAGGCTAATTATGGAAAAAATTCATCAAGAATCCAGTATGCATCTGTTGACCTAAGTAGCTAATTATGTACCCGATTGCTAGTCGACTGGTATGGGTAGCAGTTGAGCATAGTACAAAGGCAACATTTGACAGATGTAGCTGAAGGTGTGAGTTAACTGAGTCTTAAGTTTCTCATTGGTAGGTGATGAAGTGAACCATTCTCTCTCTCTCTCTCTCTCTCTCTCTCTCTCTCTCTCTCTCTCTCTCTCTAGAGAGAGAGAGAGAGAGAGAGAGAGAGAGAGAGAGAGAGAGAGAGCTGATGATGATGATGATGATAACATCTTGAATTTTATCATGTATAAATTAAAAAGTAAGTTTATCTCTCTCTCTCTCTCTCTCTCTCTCTCTCTCTCTCTCTCTCTCTCTCTCTCTCTCTCTCTCGACGAGTTGAGATGATGATGATGATGATAACATCTTGAATTTTATCATGTATTAATAAAAAATTTTTACCCATAATAAAATCCTTCATGGATCATGACCGCATCAAAAAATATTACACATCCCCCTTAGTGATTAATTTATCCATATTTATGTAGTATTATAAAACAAAAGACATCATAATTACTACATTTTTATTTTCCTTGTTACTATTTTAACTACTTGTAATATCATAGAAATAAGTGGATTATAGCCAGTGGCCTTTTTGACTTAGTGCTGCTCATCAGTGGGATGGGTGATACTGGCTCTTTTGAGCAACTAGTCGGGGAATATTTAGTGGTGTTTGGCTCAATGCACATCGGAGATCACTTGCCACATCAAGCTTAGTTCTTTTCTTCGTTTTGATTATTACCAATGCTGAGAACCCTGCTCCACAATAATTTCTTCTTAACATCTTCACGTTTATGAGGATTCCAAATGCATATATAATTATATATATTGTAGTTATTCATGTGCATTTATATATATATACATAATATATATATATATATATATATATATATATATATATGTATGTATGTATATGTATATATATATATATATATATGAATATGTATATATATATATATATTTATATATTTATATATACATATAAATAAATATATATATATATATATATATATATATATATATATATATATATATATATATATATATATATATATATATTGTGTGTGTGTGTTGTGTAATGCCACTCATTTCAATTTCTAAAATCTGGTCACTCTGGCCTATATGCATAATGCATATGCAAAATTTCATTATAACTCCCCTTTTCACACCTCAAATAAATGAACACCCTAGTTATAGGTATATCAAATGAAACAAATATATTATGCAGGTGAAATAATGATAACGTACAGCACATTCGCATAAGCTGGTAAGTCATACCATGATATGAACAAATTGTTCTACTCGTTCACGTGTTACACATACATTTAGATTTTTGATACTACATATAACTTATCTAAAATATTAAAACAGCTAAAAATGGAATGAATGAACATACTTACTAGTAAACACACACGGCCCCCCAAAAATAAAAAAATACTTCTAAACCAGAACTACTCTAAATACATTAAAAGTAATGTAGTAATTACCAGTACTGGATAATAGTTGAAACATATTATGCAGGACTCAAAGGTCATCACTATTTCGTTTGACAGACTAAGCCAGACTACTGCAACCCTTTGTTATTACAAGAGCGGGTGAGATGAGCAATAAGGTGGTACGAGACGCGTTCAGTTCCTGAGGAAACATTTCTCTGACCACTCTCATCTAAGGGTTAGCCTCATGTGTCACTTTAATAACTTTTGGCACGATTTGAGATGAAAATTAAAAAAAAACCACATGGAAGCAGTGATAATGTTTTTGACTATTTTGCAATTAATATTACAAATAAAAAGAAAAAATGGCACCATCTAGCAGCCCTGCTTGCGCCCCCCTTGGAAGCTCCTGGCGCCCCCCAGTTTAAGAATCACTGTGTTAGAGGATAACCCCAAGTATCACTTGCGCCATCTCGTGATATGAAACACCCGGTATCAAGCAAAAAAAAAAAGGACTAACATCGTGCGAAAATATTACCTTCTCTCCAACTTTGTTTTGCGGAGGTAAAGAGCCACCGGTAGTGTCAGAGGATAACACCAAGTATCACTTGCGCCACTTCGTGATATGAAACACCCAGTATCAAGTGATAAAAGGACAAACATCGTGCGAAAACGTTACCTCCTCTCCAACTTTGTTTTGCGGCGGTTAAGAGCCACCGGTAGTGTCAGAGGATAACACCAAGTATCACTTGCAACATCTCGTGATATGAAACACCCGGTATCAAGCAAAAAAAGGACAAACATTGTGCAAAACATTACCTTTTCTCCAACTTTGATGGCGGAGGTCAAGAGCCACCGGTTGTGTCAGATAACACTAAGTATCACTTGCGCCATCTCGTGATATGAAACACCCAGTATCAAGTGATAAAAGGACAAACATCGTGCGAAAACGTTACCTCCTCTCCAACTTTGTTTTGCGGAGGTAAAGAGCGTCCAGTAGTGTCAGAGGATAACCCCAAGTATCACTTGCGCCATCTCGTGATATGAAACACCCGGTATCAAGCAAAAAAAAAAAGGACTAACATCGTGCGAAAATATTACCTTCTCTCCAACTTTGTTTTGCGGAGGTAAAGAGCCACCGGTAGTGTCAGAGGATAACACCAAGTATCACTTGCGCCACTTCGTGATATGAAACACCCAGTATCAAGTGATAAAAGGACAAACATCGTGCGAAAACGTTACCTCCTCTCCAACTTTGTTTTGCGGCGGTTAAGAGCCACCGGTAGTGTCAGAGGATAACACCAAGTATCACTTGCAACATCTCGTGATATGAAACACCCGGTATCAAGCAAAAAAAGGACAAACATTGTGCAAAACATTACCTTTTCTCCAACTTTGATGGCGGAGGTCAAGAGCCACCGGTTGTGTCAGATAACACTAAGTATCACTTGCGCCATCTCGTGATATGAAACACCCAGTATCAAGTGATAAAAGGACAAACATCGTGCGAAAACGTTACCTCCTCTCCAACTTTGTTTTGCGGAGGTAAAGAGCGTCCAGTAGTGTCAGAGGATAACCCCAAGTATCTCTTGCGCCATCTCGTGATATGAAACACCCAGTATCAAGTGATAAAAGGACAAACATCGTGCGAAAACGTTACCTCCTCTCCAACTTTGTTTTGCGGAGGTAAAGAGCGTCCAGTAGTGTCAGAGGATAACCCCAAGTATCACTTGCGCCATCTCGTGATATGAAACACCCAGTATCAAGTGATAAAAGGACAAACATCGTGCGAAAACGTTACCTCCTCTCCAACTTTGTTTTGCGGAGGTAAAGAGCGTCCAGTAGTGTCAGAGGATAACCCCAAGTATCTCTTGCGCCATCTCGTGATATGAAACACCCAGTATCAAGTGATAAAAGGACAAACATCGTGCGAAAACGTTACCTCCTCTCCAACTTTGTTTTGCGGAGGTAAAGAGCGTCCAGTAGTGTCAGAGGATAACCCCAAGTATCACTTGCGCCATCTCGTGATATGAAACACCCAGTATCAAGCGAAACGAAAATTAGTTTTAACCCTTGACAAGACGCACTCATTGTCGACCGCACAGACACGCAATGCATTACCAAAAAGGAGCATTGCCCAGAAGAATTGAGTTGCCACAGCTTCCGCTCAGGTGGAATACCAATTCGCAGTGAAGAAGTCAACGAGAGAGAAGAAATATCTGGAAGCAAAATGTCATTGGTGCAGGAAAAGTTGCAGGAAATCTAATGCTTGGCGTATCTCCTCCTTGTCTTTCCTATTTCTTACTCTTTCTTCTTGAAGAAGGTAATTATTGTGGCTTGTATTACAAGGAGATATTGGTTCGGTCCCGTCTTAATACACGGGTGTATCTGAAATGAAAACATTCGGAAGAATTATTCGGTGCTCTATATTTGTTGTTTTCTATCCTATTACATGAGATTAACTATATACTATAT
>NC_090731.1:17434043-17439043 GCF_036898095.1 Palaemon carinicauda | reverse complement strand
TCATTCGATAGACTTGTTTAACTGATTCTAAATCTAGGGAAATTTCGACACTCGCTCATTCGATAGACTTGTTTAACTGATTCTAAATCTAGGGAAATTTCGACACTCCCTCATTCAGTACACTTGTTTAACTGATTCTAAATTTTCAGTCTGGAAAAAAAACGAGGAAATCGCAGTTCCTAGATATTTTTATCACGAGAAAACAAGTAAAATATCCCTTTTTATATACTGTAAATGATGAGGTGTGGGACAGAGGTAGATGGAGAAAGCTGACCAGAAACATCGACCCCACATAGAAGTGGGAAAAGATGAAGACAAAGAAGAAGAATTGGTAGATAGCTGTTACGTTTTCCTATAATATCCTTTTAAGTTATCATGTCTCTGTAAAGATCATGGTTGGCTGTTTCCTTTTAGGGTCTAAGATACTGTACGTTCACAGTATATTTACAAGCAGTCAGAACTCGTCAAAACTGCCAATTCCGAAACTAAGGTTTTCAAGGTTTTGGCATTAAGGATTTCGATACATTTGGGATTTTCAATGTTTCTGGATTCTGACATTCGGGATTTTCAATGTTTCTGGATTCTGACATTCGGGATTTCAATACATTCGGGTTTCCAATGTTTCTGGATTCTGACATTCGGGATTTTCAATGTTTCGAGATTCAGACATTCAGGATTTCAATGTTTCTGGATTCTGACATTCGAGATTTCAGTACATTCGGGATTTTCAATGTTTCGAGATTCTGACATTCAGGATTTCAATACATTCGGGATTTCAATGTTTCTGGATTCTGACATTCGGGATTTTAAATGTTTCTGGATTCTGACATTCGGGATTTTCAATGTTTCGAGATTCTGACATTCAGGATTTCAATACATTCGGGATTTCAATGTTTCTGGATTCTGACATTGGAGATTTCAGTATATTCGGGATTTTCAATGTTTCGGGATTCTGACATTCGGTATTTCAATACATTTGGGTTTTCAATGTTTCTGGATTCTGACATTCGGGATTTCAGTACAATCGGGATTTTCAATGTTTCGATATTCTGACATTCGGGATTTCAATACATTCGGGATTTTCAATGTTTCGGGATTCTGACTCTCGGAACTTCAATACATTCGGGATTTCAATGTTTCTGGATTCTTACTTTCGTGATTTCAATACATTTGAGATTTTCGGGATTTCAATGTTTCTGGAATCTGACATTTGGGATTTTCAATGTTTCTGGATTCTAATATTTGGGATTTCAATACATTCTGGATTTTCAATGTTTCTGGATTCTGACATTTGGGATTTCAATACATTCGGGATTTTCAATGTTTCTGGATTCTGACATTCGGGATTTCAATACATTCGGGATTTTCAATGTTTCGGGATTCTGACATTCGGAACTTCAATACATTCGGGATTTCAATGTTTCTGGGTTCTGACATTCGGGATTTCAATACATTTAAGATTTTCGGGATTTCATTGTTTCTGGAATCTGACATTCGGGATTTCAATACATTTGGGATTTTCAATGTTTTGGGATACTGACATTCGGGATTTCAATGTTTCTGGATTCTGACATTCGGGATTTCAATACATTTAAGATTTTTGGGATTTCAATGTTTCTGGAATCTGACATTCGGGATTTCAATACATTTGGGATTTTCAATGTTTTGGGATACTGACATTCGGAACTTCAATACATTCGGGATTTCAATGTTTCTGGATTCTGACATTCGGGATTTCAATACATTTAAGATTTTTGGGATTTCAATGTTTCTGGAATCTGACATTAGGGATTTTCAATGTTTCTGGATTCTGACATTTGGGATTTCAATTCATTCGGGATTTTCAATGTTTCGGGATTCTGACATTCGGAACTTCAATACATTCATGATTTTCAATGTTTCTGGATTCTGACATTCGGGATTTCAATACATTTGTGATTTTCACTGTTTCGGGATACTGACATTCGGAACTTCAATACATTCGGGATTTCAATGTTTCTGGAATCGGCATTCAGGATTTTCAATGTTTCTGGATTCTGACATTTGGGATTTCAATACATTCGGGATTTTAAATGATTCGGGATTCTGACATTCGGAACTTCAATGCGTTCGGGATTTCAATGTTTCTGGATTCTGACATTCGGGATTTCAATACATTTAAGATTTTCGGGATTTCAATGTTTCTGGAATCTGACATTATGGATTTTCAATGTTTCTGGATTCTGACATTTGAGATTTCAATACATTCAGAATTTTCAATGTTTCGGGATTCTGACATTCGGAACTTCAATACATTCATGATTTTCAATGTTTCTGGATTCTGACATTCAGGATTTTCAATGTTTCGGGATTCTGACATTCGGAACTTCAATACATTCGGGATTTCAATGTTTCTGGACTCGGACATTCGGGATTTTCAATGTTTCTGGATTCTGACATTTGGGATTTCAATACATTCGGGATTTTCAATGTTTCGGGATTCTGACATTTGGATTTTCAACACATTTGAGATTTTCGTCATTTCAATGTTTCTGGATTCTGACATTTGGAATTTCAACACATTTGAGATTTTCGGGATTTCAATGTTTCTGGATTCTGATATTCGGGATTTCAATACATTCTGGATTTTAATGTTTCGGGATTCTGACATTTGGGATTTCAGTACATTCGGGATTTCAATGTTTCGGGATTCTGATATTCGGGATTTCAGTGTTTCTGGATTCTGACATTCGGGATTTCAGTGTTTCTGGATTCTAACATTCGGGATTTCAATACATCCGAGATTTCAATGTTTCTGGATTCTAACATTTGGGATTTCAATGTTTCTGGATTCTGACATTCGGGATTTCGGTGTTTCGAAATTCTGACATTTGGGATTTTAATACATTTCAATACATTATAAAGGTTTAAAGGCCGCTCATTAATGGCAGTGGCAAGCGACAGGGACATTACTTTATCAAGCAGGACAGTGCCCTAGAGACTGACCATATCACATATGATCAGCACTTAAGTCCCCCCTTCACCAAAGCTAGGACCAAGGAGGGCCAGGCAATGGCTGCAGAGGATTCAGCAGAAAGACCCATAGGCCTGTGAGGTTGCATCAACCCAAGGAACTAACGAGTTTGAGTGAGACTCAAACCCTAGTCTGGCGTTCAACAATGAGGGACGTTACCGCATCGGCCAACACAACCGTTCTTAGTCAGAAGCAAATGTACTTATAAAACATAGTTTTAAAATCCTACATTAACTCTCAGGTTAATAATATGAATTCGACTTTTTGAAGAACTAGATTGATTGATTGATTTAGAGTTCTCTGTCATCCTGACATCGTAGGTCATGGACTCCGATATCATTTGTTATAAATAAAGAATAAAATGATATTCAATTTAAAATCATAAAAGCGAAGATGTCCTTTTAAGATTTAAATAGCTTTCAGAAGACCTGCTTCTGAAATAAATCTAAAAAAAAAAAAAAAAAAAAACGATATTACAACACATCCCGCCCAAGAATCTTGGCAAGGATGAACTTGCCATTCTCACCTCGAGTACAGTCCGTTGTCAAGGAAACTATGCAATGAATCCGTTTACTTGGGACATCAATCAAAGATAAAGCTGATGAGGACTCTCTCAGAGAGCGACGTCTTCACCTCTCCCATTGCCGGACAAGAAGGCAAATATTATCTTTAAATCTGCCAAAGTCGTTATTCCAAACGTGTAGATTGTGTTTCTAAGTACTGAAGTAACCTTCCATGTTTCCAAATTTGGCAATGAAAATGCAGTGGCCACTGAAAGATATTATTGCTCTGTTTTAGTTTCGTTTATATTGCTTTTATTTTCCTATTCGTTCAAATAAATACACAAACATACATACTGTATATATGTATGTGTGTGTATTTGTATATATATATATATATATATATATGTGTGTGTGTGTGTGTGTGTGTATATTATATATATATATATATATATATATATATATATATATATATATATATATATATATATATATATGGATGCTTTTATAGAAGTAAGAGAACTAACATTGCTGCCGACCATTCATTCCCTTAATCAACGTTCTATGTCCATTAATCCTCACCGGTATCTCATCAACAGAACATCGCAAGCTTCATTTAAACCTAACATATTAAGCATTATTAACCTTCATTTCCATACGTATTATATCTCCCTTACACTAACTATATATACCACATCAATTTCACATTCTATAGCCGAGTTACCCTTAGCCGATATAGACATTTATAGACTTTCTTTTCTCTTCATTCCAGGATCTTTCAATTTCTATTCCTTGCAGAAGTCGTTGTTATGTCCTCCCATTTCTCTTTCTTTCAGTTCTTATTCCCAACAGAATTGGAAAACCAATTTTGTTCAATGGCTGTATTTTCTTACCCTTTGTGATTGTGCAATGTTCAAATTTTATTCTCTTAAAGAAACTCGTTTATATTATTCTCTCTATTCTTTCGAGTCAAGATTATTCGATATTTCTTTATTTCGCGATATTCACATTTGACTTCGTATTAACACCAAGATGCCATTGTGTGTTAGCTGCTTCATTCCATTTATCTAATTTTATTCCTTATCTAAAATCAAAGGTCATTAATATAGTTACTATTAATAATGTTCATTTATTACTCAGTATCTTTTAGTGTCTCTTCAGCATCATCAATCAATGTTATATCGCTTGGTTGAGGATACACTCGGTCGCTATTCTATCTTATTTTTCTTCCTCTCGATTTTGTTTTAAGTTTTTATAGTTTATATATGAAAGATCTAATTTAATGTCTTTATTCATATCTGGGGTTTGGTCAGTTTTCATCACCACGCAGTCGACTACAAATTGTTGATGATGGAAGACTTAAATCTGATCGCTCACCCAAACCACCCTAGTATAGGTGTTCCTGACTATACTCAATATTTTTTAATGAGGCGCATTTGCTCCGACTCGCAGCGGTGCTCTTTTAGCTAGGAAAAAGTTTCCTGCTA
>NC_090731.1:17411337-17428543 GCF_036898095.1 Palaemon carinicauda | reverse complement strand
GTGATGTGTCTGGCAATTGATGTCTCTGGCAAGTGCTGTTTCTGCCCAGTGATGTCTCTGCCAAGTGATGTTTCTGCGAAGTGATGTTTCTGCCAAGTGATGTCTCTTGCAAGTGATGTCTCGGGCAAGTGATGTTTCTGCTAAGTGATGTCTCTTCCAAGTGATGTCTCTGCCAAGTGATGTCTCTGCCAAGTGATGTTTCAGGCAAGTGATGTCTGTGTCAAGTGATGTTTTTGGGCAAGTGATGTCTCAGCCAAGTGATGTTTCTGGGAAGTGACGTCTCTTCTAAGTGATGTTTCTGCCAAGTGATGTCTCTGGCAAGTGATGTCTCTTGCAAGTGATGTCTCGGGCAAGTGATGTTTCTGCTAAGTGACGTCTCTGCCAAGTGATGTTTCTGCCCAGTGATGTCTCTGGCAATTAATGTCTCTAGCAAGTGATGTCTTTGCCAAGTAATGTTTCTGCCAAGTGATGTCTCTGGCAAGTGATGTCTCTAGCAAGTGATGTTTCTGCTAAGTGAGGTCTCTAGCAAGTGGTGTCTCTGTCAAGTGATATTTCCTGGCAAGTGATGAATTGATGCCTCTGCGAAGTGATGTTTCTGCTAAGTGATGTCTCGGGCAAGTGATGTTTCTGCCAAGTGATGTTTCTTGCAAGTGATGTCTCTGCCAAGTGATGTCTGTCTCAAGTGATGTCTCTGGCAAGTGCTGTTTCTGCCCCAGTGATGTCTCTGCCAAGTGATTGTTTCTGCCAAGTGATGTCTCTACCAAGTGAGGTTTCTGACAAGTGATGTCTCTCCCAAGTGATTTCTCTGTCAAGTTGTGTTTCTGCCAAGTGATGTCTCTGGCAAAGTGATGTCTCTACCAATTGATGCCTCTGCCAAGTGGTGTCTCTGCCAAGTGATGTTTTTTGGCAAGTGATGTCTCTGGGCAAGTGATGTCCCTGCCAAGTGATGTTTCTGGAAAGTGATGTGTCATGGCAATTGATGTCTCTGGCAAGTGCTGTTTCTGCCCAGTGATGTCTCTGCCAAGTGATGTTTCTGCGAAGTGATGTTTCTGCCAAGTGATGTCTCTTGCAAGTGATGTCTCGGGGCAAGTGATGTTTCTGCTAAGTGATGTCTCTTCCAAGTGATGTACTCTGCCAAGTGATGTCTCTGCCAAGTGATGTTTCAGGCAAGTGATGTCTGTGTCAAGTGATGTTTTTGGCAAGTGATGTCCTCAGCCAAGTGATGTTTCTGGGAAGTGACGTCTCTTCTAAGTGATGTTTCTGCCAAGTGATGTCTCCTGGCAAGTGATGTCTCTGCCAAGTGATGTTTTGTGCGAAGTGATGTGTCTGTATAATAAATTTATGTGTATGCCCAGTGATGTCTCTGCCAAGCGATGTTTCTGGCAAGTGATGTTTCTCCCTAAGTGATGTCTCTGCCAAACAAGGTCTCTTGCAAGTGATGTCAAAATCTAACGGCATGTGACCTATCTGATATACATGCGCGCATGAACTTACATACACACATCCAGAAAGAATGACATACAGAAGCAGGAAACTATATGAATCGGTACGTCTCTCTACAAACAGAGAGAGAGAGAGGAGAGAGAGAGAGAGAGAGAGAGAGAGATTTGAACTGCTTAAAATAAGATATAGTACATTTTTAAATCATTGGTAGAGACCAACCTGCATATAGAAAGATTTAAAGGATTTTTCAAGTTAAGGAATTAAGATGAAATGGAAATATACTGCAACAGAGAGACGAGCTGGGATTGAAATTCTGTCCAAACTCATGCCAGGAAAATATCTATTCGTGATAATTACAAGAAAGGACAACATCTGAATTTAGATTAAAACAATTGAAATGAAACTATAAATATTATTATAATTATTAATATCATTAAAAGGATTGTAATATAATAAAATTATTAAAATTGATAGTATTAGAATTATTAAAATTATTATAATAAAAAACATTAAAATTATTATTATTATCTTGAATATACATACTTACTGAGAGAGGCTAATTGTGGAAAAAATTCATCAAGAATCCACTATGCATCTGTTGACCTAAGTAGCTAATTATGTACCTGGTTGCTAGTCGACTGTTATGGGTAGCAGTTAAGCATAGTACAAAGGCAACATTTGACAGATGTAGCTGAAGGTGTGAGTTAACTGAGTCTTAAGTTTCTCATTGGTAGGTGATGAAGTGAACCATTCTCTCTCTCTCTCTCTCTCTCTCTCTCTCTCTCTCGATGATGATGATGATGATGATGATAACATCTTGAATTTTATCATGTATAAATAAAAAGTAAGTTCCCCCCCTCTCTCTCTCTCTCTCTCTCTCTCTCTCTCTCCCCCCCCCGAGATGATAACATCTTGAATTTTATCATGTATAAATAAAAAAGTAAGTCTCTCTCTCTCTCTCTCTCTCTCTCTCTCTCTCTCTCCGGAGATGATGATCTTGAATTTTATTATGTATAAATGAAAAAACAGTTTCCCAAACCAGCAATAATGACATACGTATCAAAATTCCAGTTTATATACATCAATCTAAAGAGGAGAGTTTTTTTCAGTAACTACCTTAAGTCATTGCTTATTTCTCTTATAGACGGCTACTCTCAGAGAGCCAATGAAATCCCCCCCCCCCGCTCACATTTCCCAATTTTCAAACCCAGATATCTCCGAAGTCCATATATCATATTGGATTCCCAAGGGCCGACACATCAAAGGAGAATTTCATTGACATTTCCAATGATATGGAGTAAAACTTCTTTTGGACGTTTTTAGCCATTTCTCGTTTATCCGTTTTATCAGGAGTTTTACTCCCCGCTGCCAGAAAAGCTAAAGGAGGATTTTCAGAGAGGTATGGGGTCCTTTAACTGCCCAGACAGCACTGCGATGGATTCTTCCCTCTGGTTAGGGTTCATTTTCCCTTTGCCTACACATACACCGAATAGTCTGGTCTGTCCTTTACATATTTTCCTCTCTCCTCATCACCTGGCGACACTGCGATTACCAAACTATTCTTCTTCAAACAAGGGGTTAACTACTGTACTGTAATTGTTCAGTGGCTATTTTCCTTCTAGTAAGGGTAGAAGAGACTCTTTAGATAAGGTAAGCAGCTTTTCTAGGTGAAGGACACTCCAAAATCAAACCATTGTTCTCTAGTCTTGGGTAATGCCATAGCCTTTGCACTATGGTCTTCCTCTGTCTTGGGCTATAGTTCACTTGCATGAGAGTGCACTCGGGTACACTGTTCAATCTTATTTCTCTTTCTCTTGTTTTGTTAATGTTTTTATAAGGCATATTTATTCTAATGTTACTGTTTTTTAAAATATTTTATTTTTCCTTGTTTCCTTTCCTCACTGGGCTGTTTTTACTGTTGGAGCCCCTGGGCTTATAGCATCTTGCTTTTCAAACTAGGGTTGTAGCTTAGTAAGTAAGTAAGTAATGATAATAATAATAATAATAATAATAATAACTATGGTCGATCGAGCCTAATTCATTAAGAACTATATAAATTTATAATTTTCAAGTTTTTTAAGGGTTGTGGTGCCCTGGTGGTAGCATCCTTGCCTGGTGATTGCCAGACTGGGGTTCGAGTCCCGCTCAAACTCGCTAATTCATTTGGTCGCTGCAACCTCACCATCCTTTTGAGCTACGGATTGGGGGGTTTGGGGGAGCCTATAGGTCTATCTGCTGAGTCATCAGCAGCCATTGCCTGGCCCTCCTTGGACCCAGCTTGGGTGGAGAGGGGGCTTCGGCGCTGATCATATGCAATATGGTCAGTCTCTAGGGCACTGTCCTTCTTGATAGGGCAATGTCGCTGCCCCTAGCCTCTGCCATTCATGAGCGGCCTTTAAACCTTTTAACTGCCGTTGCTATTGCTGTTATCTTTCCATTCAATCATCAGAGGCATCGGCAAACTTGTACCATCGTCGATGTTTCGCACTTAGGCTTCACTCCATTTACTTCAACGCCGTTTTCCTCAACGTTACATAATCCATATCTTCCTCCGCTATCTCCCTCGCCTGGCCTTATCAGTCATGGCCCCTGGCATCCGAATCGCGAGAGGAATCGAGGGGGGCTGAATTGCACATTTAACAGGGTATCTATAGTCCATAGATTAACGTGTCTTCTCGTAGATTGGACGGCGGGAAGAGTATAAAATTTAAAGTGGAATAAACAGATCCGGTAATTACCATACGGGCGGTTTGATAGTTTTCTTTTGCTTTCAACAAAGTTAATTAGCTGAGGAGTAAACGCGTATTATCCATGGTAATCAGAATACTGGCATAAGCAAATATACAAATCTTAAGAAAAATATTAGAATACAATATACATATAGACACATGCATGGCAAGATTGTTGAATTTTTAAGCAATATATTAGAATTAGTTTTTGATAGGCACCATAGTGAATATTGGAATGTGATATCTGGTGTTCCTCAGGGTAGTGTACTTGGTCCATTACTTTTCATAACATATGAACATTTGATGTGGTTTGGCTTACAAAACAAGCTAGTTGCATATGCAGATGATGCTACTCTCCTTGTCTCTATTCCATCTCCTGAATGTAGATCTGAGGTTGTGAACCCGAATAAGACTCAAAGTGTAATTGCAAATATGTAAACGAGAGAGGCTCCTCAATATCCAGATTTTTACAATGATAATGTTTCTTATAAAACTATCTTAGCTAGTAATAATAGTAATAAATATGAGGATTATGATATACTAATATTTACTCACAGTACACAGCAAGACCTATTGTTGATCATATAAAACTATCAGTCGATTACTTTGATTTTATATAGACAGAACAGATTAACAAAGTAAACATGCAAAAGCAAAAAGCTAATTAATTTGACCCTTTAATCAACCGCAAGCGCTTGAAAATGCATCCCCCCCCCCACGGTAACGATAAAGCCTCTACTTTTCTAACTGAATATTTGAGTAATATACAAATATTGAAGAACCTCTCTTACTTGGGTAGTGCCATAGCCTCTGTACCATGGTCTTCCACTATTTTGGGTTAGAGTTCTCTTGCTTGAGGGTACACTTGGGCACACTATTCCATCTTATTTCTCTTCCGTTTGTTTTGTTAAAGTTTTTATAGTTTATATAGGCGATATTTATCTAGTGTTGTTGCTCTTAAAATAATCTATTTTTATTTTTATTTTCCTCACTGAGCTATTTTCCCTGTTGGAGCCCCTGGGCTTATAGCATCCTGCTTTTCCAACTAGAGTTGTAGCTTAGCATATATCAATATCAATCAATCAATACTATTGCGAGGGAGTCTGAGTGAACTGATACGAAGACCTCCCCCCCTCTCTCTCTCTCTCTCTCTCTCTCTCTCATGTTCGCTGAGGATTTCCAACCAGCCATGAAGTCACGACTGACATCCGCAAATAGCTTAATGCTCTTGCGTTCGAAAAGATCTTTCGCAGTCTCTATCATAATCAGATATTGCAAATCTTTTTCCACGATTCTTACAAAGTTGGCTATTTTCTCTCCAAGATATATATATATATATATATATCCCTGCATACATAAATATATATGCACACACACATATATATATATATATATATATATACATATATATATATATATATATATATCCTTGCATACATAAATATATATGCACACACACACATTATATATATATATATATATATAATATATATATATATATACATATATATATATATCCCTGCATACATAAATATATATGCACACACATATATATATATATATATATATGTATATATATATATATATATGTGTGTATGTGTGTGCATATATATTTATATATGCTGTATATATATATATATATGCGTGTGTGTGCATAGATATTCATGTGCGCCTATACGTAATATCTGAAAGTATTGTTATGCTCATTCCAGTACATATAAACAAATCACAAGTCATCAGTAGCCTTATATACCCTGATGACGTGAAAATAAGCACCATAGTAGTTTAAACATCATGAAAATAATTGAAAAACGTGAAAAATAAACTGTAAAAACAGGGTGAAGATCCTTCGGAGAGTAAAGCAAATAAATGAAAAGAGAACTAAGAATGTCGAGGGTTAATGAATGTCATTAGAATAAGGAGAATAATAGAGAACTGATGATAATACAACATTTAAGAGACGATCAGAAGAGCCTTCTGATTCTCTTTAACCAGGAGGTTCTTAAAGAGATTAGGTTTAGGCTTATAAAAGCACCAGGGATCAAAATTTAATTAAACGCTGCAGCTACAGTATTATCTCCTCCTATGGAGCGGAATGGGAAACGGTATATTTGAGTTGGAGAAGGTTTTAGCCCATTAAGTGACGGAGATTTCCAGGAATGATTACGGAAAACTTAAAGATATTTCACTTCCTTAGGGATCTTCACAAAAAATAATTTAGGGTTGGGAAGCCAATTGGCAATTTCTACATCTCGTAAGGGCGATATTTTTAGTAGTTTCTGTAACCCTACTGTCTTTGTGAGCTACAGTGTGGGTTTATGTATAGCCGTGGTCGACAAAGTTTTACCAGTCAGGGCCACCCATACTAGGCTGGTTTGCTGTGAGTAATCACACCATTACGAATCTGCAGTGGCCAGCGTGGGGATTAAGACTGGCCCAGCCCCAGACAGGAATAATGACATGCCTAAGGCCATTGTCCTGCATCTGTTGTTGTTGTTGTTGGCGAATGGATTTACTTGTCGAGTCATAAGCAGCCATTGTCTGGCTTTCCCTGGTCATAGCTGGATGGAGAGGGAGATTGGGCGCTAATCATATGTAGCCTATAAATGGTTAGTCTCTAGGTCTTGTCATCTTATGGCAAAGCTCTTGTGAATGCTCATAGTCAAAGCAATCCTCTCCTGACATCTGGTGTTCCTCAGAAACCCACCTTTGATGTGATGCACCATTCAAGCAAGAGAACTCTAACCCAAGGCAGTTTTTCACTAACTGGAGCTTTATCGTTTACCATAAGTCTAGCTATTCCTTTATGATTCTTACTGCTCTCTCAACTCCTGATTCACATTCCAGTGAATCTTAAAGGTAAAAAGAGATTACGTACTTCATTTAAGAGGGTCCTCAGGTCCTTTTGCTTCACCATTTGCTCTTGTAATACATTTCAGATATTGAAACTATTTTATTCCCTGTAATTTTTTCAACCATGAACACAACTTATTATGAGTTTAAACCATACCTCTCCTAGGTACTAGCCTCCTGGCTAGTACATCGGTAACGTGTTCGCCTAGCATTTACATGGCAGCAGATCGACCCCAGCCCGGGATCGTGAGTCTAAGCTGCTTACTGGGTAGGTCACTGCTGTAGTTGGGCACTACCATGTGGTGTGGGCATGAACATAACTTATTGTGAGCTAATATTTCTACTCTGTACATAGTACAGAATACGGTGGTAACATGTTCGCCTAGTATCTTCATGGCAACAGATCGATTCCAGTCGGGACCGTGAGTTTAAGCTGCTTACCGCTAAGGTCACTGCTGTAGTTGGGCACCACAGAGGGGTGTTGGGCTTGCCCGGCTGACGTTCTGGTGAGCATCTATTCTGATGAAAGTGGAACAGAAACCATACCTCTCCTAGGTAGTAGCCTCCTAGCTAGTACATCGGTAACGTGTTCGCCTAGCATTTACATGGCAGCAGATTGATCCCGTTGGGACCGTTTCTTCAAGATGCTTACTGGGTAGGTCTCTGCTGTAGTTAGGCACCACAGTGGGGCGTTGGGCTTGCCCGGCTGACGTTCTGGTGAGCATCTATTCCTATGAAACTGGAACTGAAACCAGACACCTTTGAAACATCCACAAAACCACTTTCCAGACCAAAGATTTCACTAGCTTCCTTTCAAGTCAGCACGGCCTCTTCTTTCCATTTCTCACTTCCATAATTGAATATTTACAGCAACCTGACCTCAGCTTCTACTGCTAACAGTAGTTATTCTACATGAACCAGCTCAAATGGAATAACTTTTCCGTTTGTTCATGCGTTTATTCATGTGTTTTCGTGTGAGGAAGTGAAAAGTACTACACTGTTAAAAATTTGGTGTAAAAAAAAAAAAAACCCGGTAGAAATCCTGGAATAAATGTTGCCAGGCATTTATCGTTTTAAAAACGGATAAACTAATGTAAAAGAACCCGTTAAAGATGATAACAAAGTAGGGCAAAATTACGGTCGCCTGTTTTTTACTGAAATACGGTTCAGAACAATATATTTATACGGAGAATTTCCGATTGAAATTGTGTTTTTTTTTTTTTAACAGTGTAGGTGAAATATATCTATTGGCGATAAATCATTGCCTTTGCTGACTAGATAGATTAATTTTTTATGAGATTTCCTCCATTTAAAAAGTGCCTCAATTGAATGATTTATGACCTATATTTTATTGCGGGAAAAAAAATGTAGATTAATGGGGTTTTTAGCTCATATATTTTGTGGGGTTGTAAGAAATAAGAAGAAAAGTAGTTGAATTCATAAAAACGTTAATTCATTATTGATATAAAATTCAATTTTCGATGTAAAGTCGTCATCATCATCTCCTCCTGCGGCTATTGACGCAAAGGGCCTTGGTTAGATTTCGCCAGTCGTCTCTATATCTTAAGCTTTTAATTCAGTACTTCTCCAATCATCTCCTACTTCGCGTTTCATAGTCCTCAGCCATGTAGGTCTGGGTCTTCCAACTCTTCTACTGCCTTGTGGAGGCCAACTGAACGTTTGGTGAACTAATCTCTCTTTGGGAGTACGAAGAGCATGTCCAAACCATCTCCATCTACCCCTCATCATGATCTCATCCACTCGAGTAATCCCTCTTATGATTTCATTTCTAATCCTGTCCTGCCATTTAACTCCCAACATCCTTCTGATATTGGGAGTTGGGATATTGGAAGGATATATCAAATTATTGATAAATGTCCTAGAAACAGTGAATTTATGAATTTTGAGTAGATTTTTTAGTTGAGAATATAATGGCTCCTTCACAAACTTTAATCATATGCTTATATATTTCATAACAACATTATTCAAGGACGCACGTATTATGAAAGTTTTTTTTCCTAAAGCGTTTTATCTTCTGTAGCATTGATTTTTGTTACATTTTTTTTCTGAATTTGCACCATATCAGGGACATTCCTGAATGCTGAAAAAAAAAGACAAACCATAAACAGAAAATAAAAAAGTTGGACTCAAATTTTTAAAAGACCACATGGTAGTATGTTCGAAATTATAGAGGAAAGAAAGGAGTATATTTTCTATTTTTTCTTTTGATAAGCATAGAGAAAAAATTGCCAAAAAGAAATGAACCAAAAAAATAATCTTCAGAATGAAATTATCAAAGATATGATATCATTATAAAGGTTTTTACTTTGGTACACGCCACTCTTAAATCATTTACTAACCAAATGGAAATCTTTTATTGCAAAGAAAATTAAAACTCGGTTATTAATAGAATATATATATTCAATTGATATATATATATATATATATATATATCCAATTGATAATATTTATATATATGATAAATATATATATATATATATATATTTATCTATATAGATAAATATATATATATATATATATATTTATCTATATAGATAAATATATATATATATATATATATATTTATCTATATAGATAATATATATATATATATATATATACTGTATATATATATATATATATATACTGTATATATATATATATATATATATACTGTATATATATACATACATATACCAAAGGCACTTCCCCCAATTTTGGGGGGTAGCCGACAACAACAAGAAACAAAACAAAAAGGGGACCTCTACTTTCTACGTTCCTCCAGCCTAACCAGGGACCCAGCCGAGTTCAGCTGGTACTGCTAGGGTGCCACAGCCCAACCTCCCACATTTCCACCACAGATGAAGCTTCATACTGCTTAGTCCCCTACTGCTGCTACCTCCGCGGTCATCTAACGCACCGGAGGAAGCAGCAGGGCCTACCGGAACTGCGTCACAATCGCTCGCCATTCATTCCTATTTCTAGCACGCTCTCTTGCCTCTCTCACATCTATCCTCCTATCACCCAGAGCTTTCTTCACACCATCCATCCACCCAAACCTTGGCCTTCCTCTTGTACTTCTCCCATCAACTCTTGCATTCATCACCTTCTTTAGCAGACAGCCATTTTCCATTCTCTCAACATGGCCAAACCACCTCAACACATTCATATCCACTCTAGCCGCTAACTCATTTCTTACACCCGTTCTCACCCTCACCACTTCGTTCCTAACCCTATCTACTCGAGATACACCAGCCATACTCCTCAGACACTTCATCTCAAACACATTCAATTTCTGTCTCTCCATCACTTTCATTCCCCACAACTCCGATCCATACATCACAGTTGGTACAATCACTTTCTCATATAGAACTCTCTTTACATTCATGCCCAATCCTCTATTTTTTACTACTCCCTTAACTGCCCCCAACACTTTGCAACCTTCATTCACTCTCTGACGTACATCTGCTTCCACTCCACCATTTGCTGCAACAACAGACCCCAAGTACTTAAACTGATCCACCTCCTCAAGTAACTCTCCATTCAACATGACATTCAACCTTGCACCACCTTCCCTTCTCGTACATCTCATAACCTTACTCTTACCCACATTAACTCTCAACTTCCTTCTCTCACACACCCTTCCAAATTCTATCACTAGTCGGTCAAGCTTCTCTTCTGTGTCTGCTACCAGTACAGTATCATCCGCAAACAACAACTGATTTACCTCCCATTCATGATCATTCTCGCCTACCAGTTTTAATCCTCGTCCAAGCACTCTAGCATTCACCTCTCTCACCACTCCATCAACATACAAGTTAAACAACCACGGCGACATCACACATCCCTGTCTCAGCCCCACTCTCACCGGAAACCAATCGCTCACCTCATTTCCTATTCTAACACATGCTTTACTACCTGTGTAGGAACTTTTCACTGCTTGCAACAACCTTCCACCAACTCCATATAACCTCATCACATTCCACATTGCTTCCCTATCAACTCTATCATATGCTTTCTCCAGATCCATAAACGCAACATACACCTCCTTACCTTTTGCTAAATATTTCTCGCATATCTGCCTAACTGTAAAAATCTGATTCATACAACCCCTACCTCTTCTAAAACCACCCTGTACTTCCAAGATTGCATTCTCTGTTTTATCCTTAATCCTATTAATCAGTATTCTACCATACACTTTTCCAACTACACTCAACAAACTAATACCTCTTGAATTACAACACTCATGCACATCTCCCTTACCCTTATATAGTGGTACAATACATGCACAGACCCAATCTACTGGTACCATTGACAACACAAAACACACATTAAACAATCTCACCAACCATTCAAGTACAGTCACACCCCCTTCCTTCAACATCTCAGCTTTCACACCATCCATACCCGATGCTTTTCCTACTCTCGTTTCATCTAGTGCTCTCCTCACTTCCTCTATTGTAATCTCTCTCTCATTCTCATCTCCCATCACTGGCACCTCAACACCTGGAACCGCAATTATATCTGCCTCCCTATCATCCTCAACATTCAGCAAACTTTCAAAATATTCCGCCCACCTTTTCCTTGCCTCCTCTCCTTTTAACAACCTTCCATTTCCATCTTTCACTGTCTCTTCAATTCTTGTGCCGGCCTTTCTTACTCTCTTCACTTCTTTCCAAAACTTCTTCTTATTCTCTTCATATGACTGACCCAGTCCCTGACCCCACCTCAGGTCAGCTGCCCTCTTTGCCTCACGTACCTTGCGCTTTACTTCCACCTTTTTCTCTTTATATTTTTCATACTTCTCTATACTATTACTCTGCAGCCATTCTTCAAAAGCCCTCTTTTTCTCTTCCACTTTTACCTTCACTCCTTCATTCCACCATTCACTGCCCTTCCTCATGCTGCCTCCAACAACCTTCTTGCCACATACATCACTTGCAATCCCAACAAAATTTTCTTTTGCTAACTTCCACTCCTCCTCTAAATTACCAGTTTCTCTTACTCTCACCTCGTCATATGCCATTTTCAACCTTTCCTGATATTTACTTTTTACCCCCGGTTTTATTAGCTCTTCAACCCTCACTAGCTCCCTTTTACATCCACCTACTCTATTCCCCCACTCTTTTGCTACAACTAATTTTCCTTCCACCAAAAAATGATCAGACATACCGTTAGCCATACCCCTAAACACGTGCACGTCTTTCAATCTTCCAAACATTCTTTTTGTTATCAACACATAATCCATTAATGCCCTTTCTACTACTCTTCCATTTGCCACTCTTACCCATGTATACTTATTTTTATCTTTCTTTTTAAAAAAGCTAGCACTTATTACCATCTCTTGTTCAACACACATATCTACCAGTCTCTCACCACTCTCATTTTCACCTGGTACGCCATATTTCCCAATGACACCTTCTACCTCTCCAGCACCCACTCTAGCATTTAAGTCACCCATAACAACTACATAATTCCTTCTACCCAGTCCTTCTACACACCTAGTTAATTCTTCTTCACTTTTCTCACTACCTGGCCCATACGCACTGACAAACGCCCAACATTCCCTACCCAACCTAACCCTTACCCACATTAACCTAGATGATATCTCCTTCCATTCCACTACTTTACCTGTCATCCATTCACTCAACAATAAAGCCACACCCTCTCTCGCTCTTCCCCTTTCAATCCCAGACACTCTACCAGACATTTCACCAAACATCACTTCACCCTTTCCTTTCATCTTTGTCTCACACAAGGCCAATACATCCATCCTTCTACTTCTAAACATACTTCCAATCTCACATCTTTTACTCTCTATCGTACTACATCCACGCACATTCAAACACCCCAAAACTAGAGTGCGGGGAGCAGTCACTCTCCCCCCAGCTCCATCTCTTTGTTGCTGTCTCACAGGATACTTTTACAGGAGAGGGGGTTCCCAGCCCCCTCGTCCCGTCCCTTTTAGTCGCCTCTTACGACACGCAGGGATAACGTTGGCGCTATTCTAATTGTTTTATGCCCCCGCGGCCACAGGGGGCATAAATATATATCCAATTAATAATATATACATCTATATATATACAAATATATATATATATATATATATATATATATACATATATATATATATGTTTATATAGATTCATTTCAAGGTTGGTCAATAGCTGCCAGCCAGATAGTGTACATTTTTATTTTCATTTTTTCTTTTTTTTATTTTTGCAACCAAACCATCATATAGCTGTTGCGAGATAGTAAACACAATGCGAATGATAACGACATTTTACTTTTATGTCGTTCGTCAGTGGCTGTAGCTCTCTCGTTCTCCAAACAAGATTGTATGGAATTGATTCAGTGCAAGTAGATATTCACGTTCGAGAGCATTTATGTGTATACACATATACACACGTATATATATATATATATATATATGCGTATACATAAGTGTATGTATGTATTTATTTGTGTTTTATATATACATAGACATATATGTACTGTATGTATACATAAATACATAGATAAGTATGAATATGAGTATGCATGTACTGTATGTTATATATATATAGTTTCTTTGGTTGCAGCAACCTCACCATCTTTGTGAGGTAAGGAGGAGGGTCTATCTGCTGAGTCATCGGCTGCCATTGCCTCGCCCTCCTCGGTCCTATCTTGGATGGAGAGGGGTTGCTCAGGCGCTGATCTTATGTATATATGGTCAGTCTCAAGGGCATTGTCCTGCTTGATAGGGCAATATCGCTGCCCCTTGCCTCTGCCATTTATGAGCGACCTTTAAACCTTTAAAGGTTCGCTCGTGAATGGCAGAGGCAAGGGACAGTGACTGACCAAATACAAATATGATCATCACCCAAGACCCCTTTCCACCCAAGCTAGGACCAAGGAGGGCCAGGCAATGGCTGCTGATGACTCAACACCCCACCAACCATCCTTTGATCGCAATGATTGGGAGGTTGCAGACACTATAAGAAACGATTAAGCTTGAATGGGTCTCGAACCCTAGTCCAGCAGATGCCATTCAGGGACAATTCCAATAGGTTAGAACTCCAATCAGGTCTATGAACAATGTACGTTTCCAAAAGAAAATCTCTAGCTACAGATGATTGCAGATAATCTGCTCTATATAATAAGCATGTGTCTGGCTATATATATATATATATATATGTGTGTGTGTGTAAATATATAAATATTTATATATATATATTTATTTAAATATATGTACATATATAATATATATATATATATATATATACTGTATATTTATATATATATATATATATATACTGTATATTTATATATATATATATATATATACTGTATATATATATATATATATATATATATACTGTATATTATATATATATATATATATATATATCATTTATCTATTTTCAGTCACTCTCAGCTCTTCACGTCCCTCGGGTAGGGGGAAGAGGGAATACTCATACCCTGGTGAGATGGGGATGCGTGTGCGTGTCTGTGCATATTTACCTAAACACTTAACCGTCATTTTGGACGGGTTGCATACACTAGTATATGTAGAATGACGTTAATATATAGTTGTATTCATTGTATTAATTCTTTTATAAATAAAACAATTAATGCTCCTTTGAAAATTATTTGAAAATAAGTTTTGATACTTAACGTAGAAATATTTTGTAAGTTACAAAAATATAAAATGTAAAGATTCTGACTTACAGTAGTAGTGGGACTGCAACTGTTAATTTATCCCGGAAACCAACATATATTGAAAACCGTGGTAAAAAAAAAAAAAAAAAAAAAAAAAAATCGTTGCAATTTAGAGCTGTGATGGATGTGGTGTATGATTTTGATTGATTATTGATGTAGAGACACATATGGATCAATTGATCAGTATGTGTTGCTAGACTCGCATCAATATGTATAGTAATCGTCAACTTTTAAAGCTGATCTGCGGATTCTTTCATTCATTCATTTAGGGGTTTTTCAAAAGCTTTTGAATTGGAGAACAAGAATCGACTCTAGGGTAGAAGAGACTCTTCAGCTGTGGTAAGCAGCTCTTCTAGGAGAAGGACACTCCAAAATCAAAGCATTGTTCTCTATTCTTGGGTAGTGCCATAACCTCTGTACCATGGTCTTCCACTGTCTTGGGTTAGAGTTCTCTTGCTTGAGGGTACACTCGGCACAATATTCTATCTTATTTCTCTTCCTCTTGTTTTGTTAAAGTTTTTAGAGTTTTTATAGGAAATATTTATTTTAATGTTGTTACTATTCTTAAAATATTTTATTTTTCTTTATTTCCTTCCCTCACTGGGCTATTTTCCTTGTTGGGGCCCCCTACATTCCTCTTGGTAAGGGTAGAAGAGACTCTTCAGCTATGGTAAGCAGCTCTTCTAGGGGAAGGACACTCCAAAATCAAAGCATTGTTCTCTATTCTTGGGTAGTGCCATAACCTATGTACCATGGTCTTCCACTGTCTTGGGTTAGAGTTCTCTTGCTTGAGGGTACACTCGAGCACAATATTCTATCTTATTTCTCTTCCTCTTGTTTTGTTAAAGTTTTTATAGTTTTTATAGGAAATATTTATTTTAATGTTGTTACTATTCTTAAAATATTTTATTTTTCTTTATTTCCTTCCCTCACTGGGCTATTTTCCTTGTTGGGGCCCCCTACATTCCTCTTGGTAAGGGTAGAAGAGACTCTTCAGCTATGGTAAGCAGCTCTTCTAGGGGAAGGACACTCCAAAATCAAAGCATTGTTCTCTATTCTTGGGTAGTGCCATAACCTATGTACCATGGTCTTCCACTGTCTTGGGTTAGAGTTCTCTTGCTTGAGGGTACACTCGAGCACAATATTCTATCTTATTTCTCTTCCTCTTGTTTTGTTAAAGTTTTTATAGTTTTTATAGGAAATATTTATTTTAATGTTGTTACTATTCTTAAAATATTTTATTTTTCTTTATTTCCTTCCCTCACTGGGCTATTTTCCCTGTTGGGGCCCCCTACATTCCTCTTGGTAAGGGTAGAAGAGACTCTTCAGCTATGGTAAGCAGCTCTTCTAGGAGAAGGACACTCCAAAATCAAAGCATTGTTCTCTATTCTTGGGTAGTGCCATAACCTCTGTACCATGGTCTTCCACTGTCTTGGGCTAGAGTTCTCTTGCTTGAGGGTACACTCTGGCACAATATTCTATCTAGTTTCTCTTCCTCTTGTTTTGTTAAAGTTTTTATGGTTTTTATAGGAAATATTTATCTTAATGTTGTTACTATACTTAAATTATTTTTTTTTCTTTATTTTCTTTTCTTTATTTCCTTTCCTCACTGGGCTATTTTCCCTGTTGGGGCCCCCTACATTCCTCTTGGTAAGGGTAGAAGAGACTCTTCAGCTATGGTAAGCAGCTCTTCTAGGAGAAGGACACTCCAAAATCAAACCTTTGTTCTCTATTCTTGGGTAGTGCCATAACCTCTGTACCATGGTCTTCCACTGTCTTGGGTTAGAGTTCTCTTGCTTGAGGGTACACTCGGGCACACTATTTTATCTTATTTCTCTTCCTCTTGTTTTGTTAAAGTTTTTATAGTTTTTATAGGAAATATTTATTTTAATGTTGTTACTATTCTTAAAATATTTTATTTTTCCTTATTTCCTTCCCTCACTGGGCTATTTTCCCTGTTGGGGGCCCCTGGGCTTATAGCGTCCTGCTTTTCCAACTAGGGTTGAAGCTTAGCATTTAATAATAATAATAATAATAATAATAATAATAATAATAATAATAATAATATTGATAGGGTCTCCCTCTCAGTAATCCTGCACACTCAGTTGTTAGGGAACACTCAGATATACGTACATTCGTTTTACGAAGTGAACATTCTAAGATAGACGACTCTTGTTCTTCGGTAAGTGACTCAAAAATTTTAGAATCTCTTCATATAAAATAATTTTGCATTGAGTTCCAAGTTGTACATAAAGTGGTTTCTCAAAAGCTTTTGGATTGGATTCCAGTTTGTACCTATTAGTATTCAACGTATATTAAGAGCAAATGCAATATAGGTCCCTTGCTTTCAAAAGAATTTATTGGTGCTATCTTCCGAACTCTGCTTGGGAGAGGTTATTAAAGATACCAAACTTTTTTTTTTTTTTTTTTTTTTTTTTTACGTCAACTAGATCTCGAAATTTGCATATCATCTTTTTCAT
>NC_090731.1:17374708-17402208 GCF_036898095.1 Palaemon carinicauda | reverse complement strand
AGAGTCTTGGTGAGTATTGTCAGTCTTATTCCACCATTTCTCTCAAGGATTGATTAGGAAAACGATAATGAATTCACTTGAAACAGATATCATGTCGTGAAACTGATATTATGTTGTGAGACAGTTATTATGTTACGAAACAGATATGTAGTGAAACTGATATTATGTTGTGAGACAGTTATTATGTTACGAAACAGATATGTAGTGAAACTGATATTATGTTGTGAGACAGTTATTATGTTACGAAACAGATATGTTGTGAAACTGATATTATGTGAAACTGATATTGTGTCGCGAAACTGATATTATATTGCGACACAAATATTATGTTGCGAAACATATTATGTTGTGAACATATTATGTTGTGAGACAGTTATTATGTTACGAAATAGACAGTATGTTGTGAAACAGTTATTATTTTGCGAAAAAGATATGTTGTGAACCAAATACTGTATTATGTTGTGAAACAGATATTATGTTCTGAAACTGATATTATGTTGCGAAACAGAAATTATGTTGTGAGACAGTTATTATGTTACGAAATAGACAGTATGTTGTGAAACAGTTATTATTTTGCGAAACAGATATGTTGTGAACCAAATACTGTATTATGTTGTGAAAAAGATATTATGGTGTGAAACTGATATTATGTTGCGAAACAGAAATTATGTTGTGAAACTGATATTATGTTGTGAAACTGATATTATGGTATGAAACATATATTATGTTACGAAACAAATATTATGTTGTGAAACTGATATTATGTTGCGAAACAGATATTATGTTGCGAAACAGATAATAAGTTGTGAAACAGATATTATGTAGTAAAACTGATATTATGTTGCGAAACAGATATTATGTTGTGAAACTGATATTATGTTGCGAAACTGATATTATGTTGTAAAACTAATATTATGTTTCGAAACGGATATTATGTTGCGAAACAGATATTATGTTGTGAAACTGATATTATGTTGCGAAACTGATATTATGTTGCGAAACAGATATTATGTTGCGAAACAGATAATAAGTTGTGAAACAGATATGATGTAGTAAAACTGATATTATGTTGCGAAACAGATATTATGTTGTGAAACAGATATTATGTTGTAAAACTAATATTATGTTTCGAAACAGATAGTATGTTGTGAAACAGATATTATGATATGAAACAGATATTATGTTTTGATACAGATATTATGTTTGACAGACAACTGACGTGTAATGTTAATTATCATCATCATCATCTCCTCCTATGCCTATTGACGCAAAGGGCCTCGGTTAGATTTCGCCAGTCGTCACTACCTTTAACTTTTAATTCAATACTTCTCCAATCATCATCTCCTACTTCGCTCTTCATAATCCTCAGCCATGTAGGCCTGGGTCTTCCAACTCTTCTAGTGCCTTTTGACTTTGTTTAGATTATATCCGTAGGAGTAACATCTGACAGAGTAAATACACTTAATCTAATGTGAAGTTGAATGAATAATTATGCAGAATCTATTTTTTTTTCGCTGACACTTTGAGTAAGACCTTGTGTTTATAATACCACTAACTCCATAGCAGCGGTTTAGTAAAATGTTCTTTTAGTTTCTCGCTACTGTTTCGCTTTATGTTCTGGCATTCAATCCCTTGATTAATTAAAAATCTTATCATTATTCAAATTATTTTCATTAGTAAAATTATTACTAAAATTATTTTTATTATTGGAATTATTTTAGCTCGATATCAAAAGGCTACAAATATATATATATATATATATATATATATATATATATATATATATATATATATATATATATATATATATACTTTGCTCACGTGTTTAAAGTATTCCATATACCAAAGCGCAAGTAACAAACTTAATGCACAGAGAACGAAAAAGGGGCAATGAAAAATCAAACTAAATAAACAGGAATGGCATGGAAGAGAAATAAAACCAAAAAAAAAAAAGAAAAAAAAATTGTTAAGAAGAACCAAGGTGGAAAAATGCGATGATACCAAAATGAACCGAGGATGAAGAAAGGAAAGAGAGAAGAGAAAATCGCCTCATCTATTTCGGACTTTCAAAATTCACGAGGCCTGTTGTCGTTTCGCTGGGGGAGAGGAAGCGTTTCCATCTCTGCGACTCGTTGCTGTCTTCTTCGGTGACGTAGAAGACACCTCGAGACTAGATAAGAATTTCCAGTCGCCTGAGATACTACCTGGAAGGATCATAGCGAAATATAGCGGACGATAACACTGGAAGCGTTGATGGGAGGAGCTTACGATAACAAGATTTAACTTTTGTGATGATACTAATGATGGGGTGTTCAGTGCTTATAGATATTCTAAATGTGATAACACTTATATATCTTAAATATTGAGTAAGATATTAACTGGAAGATAACGAGAAATATAGCGGACGATAACACTGGAAGCGTTGATGGGAGGAGCTTACGATAACAAGATTTAACTTGTGGTGATAACAATGATGGTCGTGTTCAGTGCTTATAAATCTTAGAAATATGATAACACTAATAAAGATAGTTTCGTAAGATATCAACTGGAAGGATCATAGCGAAATATAGCAGACGATAACACTAGAAACTTTGATGGGAAGAGCTTACGATAACAAGATTTAACTTTTGTGATGATAACAATGATGGTCACGTTCAGTGCTTATAGATATTTTAAGTGTGATAACACTTATATAGTTGCGTGAGATATTAACTGGAAGATAATGAGAAATATAGAGGACGATAACACTGGAAACTTTGATGGGAGGAGCTTACGATAACAAGATTTAACTTTTGTGATGATAACAATGATGGTCACGTTCAGTGCTTATAAATATTCTAAGTGTGATAACGCTTATATAGTTGCGTGAGATATTAACTGGAAGATAATGAGAAATATAGAGGATGATAACACTGGAAACTTTGATGGGAGGAGCTTACGATAACAAGATTTAACTTTTGTGATGATAACAATGATGGTAGTGTTCAGTGCTAATAAAAATCATAAATAATAAATCTTAAAAATATAGCAAAATCAACACTAATAATTTTCTTCAAAATTATGACAAAAAAAAAGAAAAAAAAAAACCTGGAGAGGCAGTAAAGCAGGATCATAATAATTTATTTTATATTCTTTCCAAAAGTGTAAAACACATAGAGAGAGAGAGAGAGAGAGAGAGAGAGAGAGAGAGAGAGAGAGAGAGAGAGAGAGAGAGAGAGAGAGAGAGAATGTGATTTCCAGTCAAATATCAGTACATTCAAGTATTAGTACGGTCAAATAGCAGTACAGTCAAATATTAGTACAATCAAATACTTTATCAGTACAGTCATATACCAGTACAGTCAAATATCAGTCAAGTCAAATGGCAGTACAGTCAAATATTAGTACAGTCAAATATCAGTACAGTCAAATATCAGTACAGTCAAATGGCAGTAAAGTCAAATAGCAGTACAGTCAAATATTAGTACAGTCAAATAATAGTACAGTCAAATATTAGTACAGGCAAATATCAGTATCAAATGGCAGTACAGTCAAATAATAGTAAAGTCAAATATCAGTACAACCTAAGACATCTCACTTTTGTCTTCTAGTCTCCTTTTCTTACAGATTCCTGGCGGAACAAAAGCCGAACAATTTTTATCAGTAAAAACAACAACAACTTTCAAAAGTGTTCTTCATTAAAAGTATCAAGATACGTCTTTTTCCGGGAGGGTGAGTAGTCTGTTCTTAACCTATTCTAAGAATCTAGAAACAGAATATTTTTCTCTTAGTTTATTTCAAGCAGGCTTCATATGCTAAAACTCAATATCACGATGTATATGCACAATACACTGTAAAAAAAAAAAAAAAAAAAAAAAAAAAAAAAAAAAAAAAAAAAAAAAAAACAGCGAGGTTACCGATACCAGGAGATATGAAGTCTTTGATTAAAAGGAAAAGGAAAATGTTGGTCCTATATCAAGGCCTTAAAAAAGTGATATAAGAATAAGTTCACAGAACGTTTAACTGGGCTCTACAGGGCACTAGAAGAGTTGAAAGACTCAGGCCTACATGGCTGATAACTATGAAACGTATTGATTTAAAAGCTCAAGATAAAGAGACGACTAGTGAAATCTAACCGAGGCCCTTTGCGTCAATAGGTGTAGGAGGAGATGGTGATGATGATGATAGTAATAAGGAAACAGAATTTTTCCATGAAGGTCATTTAAGTGCTTGGGTGCTTGTGTGTAGTAATAATAGTTTTTTGATCAATAAAGTTTAGAATTGTTTATGTGTGTATGTGTGAGAGAGAGAGAGAGAGAGAGAGAGAGAGAGAGAGAGAGAGAGAGAGAGGGGGGGGGGGTCATTTATTTTATTGGGTGCTTGTGTGTAGTAATAATAGTTTTTTTTGGTCAATAAAGTGTAGAATTGTTTATACGTTTTTGAGAGAGAGAGAGAGAGAGAGAGAGA
Source organism: Palaemon carinicauda (assembly GCF_036898095.1). NCBI lineage: Eukaryota > Metazoa > Arthropoda > Malacostraca > Decapoda > Palaemonidae > Palaemon > Palaemon carinicauda. Next base: position 17,397,762 of record NC_090731.1, on the reverse strand, counting down.
GAGAGAGAGAGAGAGAGAGAGAGAGAGAGAGTGAGAGAGAGAGAGAAAATCTTCAGCCACAGCCACCATCTGCTGAGGCTACAACATATTTTTTTTCCAAGAGAGAGTCTTCATATTCTTTGACAATAGGAAAGTAACACTATACCAGGATTTGGAGACACGTGTCATCTACAGAAGGTTTTGTATTTCCAACGATCATATCCAGTGTGTATCACGTCAACTTTAGTAACTTTTAAAACATTTTTATTTTTGTTCCATAAATGTCCCGCTATTTATGCGTTGTAGCAAAAAAAAAAAAAAAATAATAAAATAATACTTTAGTCTTTACTGATATTTTTTGCGTAATGATCAATATCATGATAAACCATGTTACAATTTATCTCTCTCTCTCTCTCTCTCTCTCTCTCTCTCTCTCTCTCTCTCTCTCTCTCTCTCTTTGAGAACATACCTCACCTCTCACATTATCACTTTATAACAAAAACCATTCTCTCTTACTCTATAACAACAAACTCTCTCTCTCTCTCTCTCTCTTTCTCTCTCTCTCTCTCTCTCTCTCTCTCTCTCTCTCTCTCTCTCTCTCTCTCTCTCTCTCTCTCTCTTCCATGCACACACAAATACTTATAATATTCTAACCTGTTTTTGGAGGGGAAAGACATTACCTAAAAGTATTCATACAAATATTTTCGGCCTCTCCAATTTTATTTTATTTTTATAATTCGTCCATTTTATAAAGAAAATATACGAAAGCAAATATCGATTTCTAAACGTATCCTTCAAAAATTTTCTGGAATATCAAGAATAAGTATTTAATACCGAACGCCAAGTCGTTAATTTAATTCAAGAATCTTCAAGAGAGACTCGTAAAAGATTAAAACAATGATATTTTTTGCTGATAAAAAATCCTGTCTTTAGGGTAATGCTTTTTTCCTCTTCTTTGATTCAGAATAATAATCTCGATGGTGAGGGAAAATAATATTATGATTTCCTGTTTTTGTGATACTCAAAGCTAGGGGTAATATACAGTGAAAGATTGAAGAAAGGTTGACTTTGGAGAAAACATATGGTTTTTTAGTGGAGTCGAGATCTGTGAAATTTTATATCTTGATAAAACAGGACTTGGGGGGATATTGAGGAAGACTGTTTATACCTCCGGAATATATATATATATATATATATATATATATATATATATATATATATATATATATATATATTCAGTATATATATATATATATATATATATATATATGTATATATATATATATATATATATATATATATACATATACATATATATATGTATATATAAAATTATTATTTATATTCTAATAACAGAGAGTGACATAACATCATCCCAATAACGGTGAAGGAATTTCACGAAATCAAGGATAGAGCATTTACATCTATAAACTAAAGGGGCACTCAGTAGAGCGCAGACCTCCTCCTCGGCAGCTTATTTCTCGACCTTTTGCTCGACCTTTACCTTGACCTTTGATCTTGACATGGATTTTCATACATTCAAATATGAACCAAATTTTAAGTCTGTGACAACGATGTCCAAACTTATGGCTGATTACGTGAATTGGACATTTTGCTTGACAGTGACCTTGACCTTAAACCTTGTCCTTCCAAAATTTAATCATTTCTAGCTTTTTACATAACAGTTAATCCCTACAAGTTTCATTACTCTACGATTAAAATTGTGGCCAGGAAGCTGTTCACAAACAAACACACACACAAACAAATATACAAACAGGGGCGAAAGCGTAACCTCCTTCCAACCTCGTTGGCAGAGGTAATAAAATAGAAGAAAGTATAGCAATTTAAATTTATCTTTTGTTTACAAAATCTAAAGAAAGTAAAGTGAAATGAATAAATGTGATACGTCATGATGTATCGGTTTATAATCTAGATTAGGATAGTAAAGACGTTCTTTTAACTTTGATATAAGAAAATTATTGAGGAAGATATTTAAATTCTGCGTTAGTACGAAATACATTAAAGAGACATTCATTGCATTAAATGGTTAGAATATGATTGGCTGGAGCCACTGCTTATCTTCCTTAAAAAACAGATCTTAAGATTGTTGAGAATCTAAGATGGAAAAGATGGTTTGAATACCACGTTTGGGTCTTAGGCCGGGAGCACACTAGCGACTCTGTGGCGCCACAAAGCCACAGCATCGTGTGGCGGGGATGTGATCTCCCATATGTTTCCATTGTTTTCAAAGCCACGCCACTCCTGTGGCGGGGATGACCTACGGAGAGCTGCAGTCGCTTGCCACAGTCGCTAGTTTGCGCGGCAAAACTTGAAAACAATGGAAACCTATGGGAGACCACATCCCGCCACACGATGCTGTGGCTTTGTGGCGCCACAGAGTCGCTAGTGTGCTCCCGGCCTTAGTGTCACCAGGCTGTGAATGAGAATTTCAGGATTGGGTAAGAGGATTGACTGATTGGTTTTGAGTTTCCTGGCATCCTGACAATCGGAGGTTATTGACGCTGATATTGTATGTTATGAATTAAGAATAAAAGGAAATTCAATTTAAAGTCATGCACAGTGTTGCCAGATGGGTTAGTGTAAAAATCCCTAAAACTCATGATAAAAAATCCCCAAAACAAACCAAAAATCCCAAAAACAATACAAAAACCCCCATTTCCACAAATATATATTTTTCTGATCATGTAGGCTTTACTAATAATGAAATTGCTTACCATACTTCATGTAATTGCAATTAAACTAATTGCAACAATATAAAGATTTACTGATTTTTGTTTCTTCATAGAAATTTGTACAGAATCTCCCCATTAGACACCCAAAATCCCCAAATCTTGGGATAAATCCCCATATCTGGCAACACTGGCCATGAAAGCGAGGATGTCCTGTTAAATGCCAGCTATCCTCGTCATGGGTCCATGTATATATTACATTGCACATATTGTAAATTTTAATACTATTAATAATTACGTTTGATAATTATATCTACAAAATTCTAATTCTTTAAATTTAGTTAATTCTTAACTTCTAAATCCTTGTTAATTCTGTCTGACTTTCCTGTTAATGCTTTGTTCTCCTTTGTTTTATTTAAAGGCAGTTAACTTTTATACTTGTAAATTTCAACTTGGTGTGTCTCGTCTCAGCTTCTGCCACGTGAACACCTATGGAGAACCTTCTATTTTTGTAAGTCACTATGTATGTTTCCATACGTTTTTTAGTATATTTTGTAATAAGTCAATGGCTCTTCTTCCTCCGTAAAGTTGAGTTTAATTTTGTTTAATTATGTGTTAAGTTTCATGGTTTTATGTTTCGCCATGGAATTTCCTTGTCATGAAATTTAGTTAATTGAATTTGAACCTAGGGATTAAATAGACTCTTGACAGTACTTATATGAATTTGAACCTTGGGGCTAACATGACCCTTGACAGTACTTGTATGAATTTGAACCTTTGGAGTTAACATGACCCTTGACAGCACTTTTATGAATTTGAACCTTAGGATTAACATGACCCTTGACAGTACTTGTATGAATTTGAACCTTTGGAGTTAACATGACCCTTGACAGCACTTTTATGAATTTGAACCTTGGGGTTAACATGACCCTTCACAGTACTTATATGAATTTGAACCTTGGGGTTACCTTGACCCTTGACAGTACAGTACTTATATGAATTTGAACCTTTGGAGTTAACATGACCCTTGACAGCACTTTTATGAATTTGAACCTTGGGATTACCTTGAACCTTGACAGTACAGTACTTATATGAATTTGAACCTTTGGAGTTAACATGACCCTGCACAGTACTTATATGAATTTGAACCTTGGGGTTAACATGACCCTTCACAGTACTTATATGAATTTGAACCTTGGGGTTAACTTGACCCTTGACAGTACAGTACGTATATGAATTTGAACCTTTGGAGTTAACATGACCCTTGACAGCACTTTTATGAATTTGAACCTTGGGGTTAACTTGACCCTTGACAATACAGTACTTATATGAATTTGAACCTTTGGAGTTAACATGACCCTTGACAGCACTTTTATGAATTTGAACCTTGGGGTTAACATGACCCTTCACAGTACTTATATGAATTTGAACCTTGGGGTTAACATGACCCTTCACAGTACTTATATGAATTTGAACCTTGGGGTTAACATGACCCTTCACAGTACTTATATGAATTTGAACCTTGGGGTTAACATGACCCTTCACAGTACTTATATGAATTTGAACCTTTGGGGTTAACTTGACCCTTGACAGTACAGTACTTATATGAATTTGAACCTTTGGAGTTAACATGACCCTTGACAGCACTTTTATGAATTTGAACCTTGGGGTTAACATGACCCTTCACAGTACTTATATGAATTTGAACCTTGGGGTTAACATGACCCTTCACAGTACTTATATGAATTTGAACCTTGGGGTTAACTTGACCCTTGACAGTACAGTACTTATATGAATTTGAACCTTTGGAGTTAACATGACCCTTGACAGCACTTTTATGAATTTGAACCTTGGGGTTAACATGACCCTTCACAGTACTTATATGAATTTGAACCTTGGGGTTAACATGACCCTTCACAGTACTTATATGAATTTGAACCTTGGGGTTAACATGACCCTTCACAGTACTTATATGAATTTGAACCTTGGGGTTAACTTGACCCTTGACAGTACAGTACTTATATGAATTTGAACCTTTGGAGTTAACATGACCCTTGACAGCAATTTTATGAATTTGAACCTTGGGGTTACCTTGACCCTTGACAGTACAGTACTTATATGAATTTGAACCTTTGGAGTTAACATGACCCTTGACAGCACTTTTATGAATTTGAACCTTGGGGTTAACATGACCCTTCACAGTACTTATATGAATTTGAACCTTGGGGTTAACTTGACCCTTGACAGTACAGTACTTATATGAATTTGAACCTTTGGAGTTAACATGACCCTTGACAGCACTTTTATGAATTTGAACCTTGGGGTTAACATGACCCTTCACAGTACTTATATGAATTTGAACCTTGGGGTTAACTTGACCCTTGACAGTACAGTACTTATATGAATTTGAACCTTTGGAGTTAACATGACCCTTGACAGCACTTTTATGAATTTGAACCTTGGGGTTAACATGACCCTTCACAGTACAGTACTTATATGAATTTGAACCTTTGGAGTTAACATGACCCTTGACAGCACTTTTATGAATTTGAACCTTGGGGTTAACATGACCCTTCACAGTACTTATATGAATTTGAACCTTGGGGTTACCTTGACCCTTGACAGTACAGTACTTATATGAATTTGAACCTTTGGAGTTAACATGACCCTTGACAGCACTTTTATGAATTTGAACCTTGGGGTTAACTTGACCCTTGACAGTACAGTACTTATATGAATTTGAACCTTTGGAGTTAACATGACCCTTGACAGCACTTTTATGAATTTGAACCTTGGGGTTAACATGACCCTTCACAGTACTTATATGAATTTGAACCTTGGGGTTAACTTGACCCTTGACAGTACAGTACTTATATGAATTTGAACCTTTGGAGTTAACATGACCCTTGACAGCACTTTTATGAATTTGAACCTTGGGGTTAACTTGACCCTTGACAGTACAGTACTTATATGAATTTGAACCTTTGGAGTTAACATGACCCTTGACAGCACTTTTATGAATTTGAACCTTGGGGTTAACTTGACCCTTGACAGTACAGTACTTATATGAATTTGAACCTTTGGGCTAACATGACTCTTGACAGTACTTTTATGAATTTGAACCTTAGGGCTAACATGACCCTTAACAGTACTTGTATGAATTTGAACCTTTGGAGTTAACATGACCCTTGACAGCACTTTTATGAATTTGAACCTTGGGGTTAACATGGCCCTTCACAGTACTTATATGGATTTGAACCTTGGGGTTACCTTGACCCTTGACAGTACAGTACTTATATGAATTTGAACCTTTGGGGTTAACATGACCCTTGACAGCACTTTTATGAATTTGAACCTTGGGGTTAAAATGACCCTTCACAGTACTTATATGAATTTGAACATTTGGGCTAACATGACCCTTGACAGTACTTATATGAATTTGAACCTTTGGGCTAACATGACCCTTCACAGTACTTATATGAATTTGAACCTTGGGGTTAACTTAACATGACCCTTGACAGTACAGTACTTATATGAATTTGAACCTTGCGGTTAACTTAACATGACCCTTGACAGTACAGTACTTATATGAATTTGAACCTTGCGGTTAACATGACCCTTCACAGCACTTATATGGATTTGAACCTTGAGGTTAACTTGACGCTTGACAGTCCTTATAAAAGTTAAATAGCTTTCAGAAGACCTGCTTCTGAAACTAATCTAAAAATACCACTAGTAAAGTACAACACATCCTGCACAAGAATCTTGGCAAGGATGAACCAGCCAACCTCACCTCGAGCCTTAAACATACATAAATAAAAAGAGCATCAAAAAAGGAAGTGAAAATTATATTGAATGAAAAGGTAGAGAATATATGATTAAGCAATTGAAATACAGAACAGATTCAGAACAAAATTACAAATGAAAGGATACGGTGATTTAGAGGAAGTCTGATGGGTCTCTAAGCTATGGGAACTTTAGGGAGAATTAGTTTATGTGAGAGAAAGACTAATCTAAGAGTGAGAAACACAAATGGAGATGAAGGAAGTATATTGAAGACTATCTGAATATAGAAGAAATAATAAAGACAGACCTGATTGATGCAAGAGTATAATGAGTGTATGTTCCAGGATCCCCGTAATCCTTAGCCCAAATATTGAAACCTTTATCGCCCTTAAACAAATATTTTAATGACTATTTTTTTTTCATAGATGCCTAAAACATTATATATATATATATATATATATATATATATATATATATATATATATAATATATATATATATATATATATATATATATATATATATATGTATATGTACATATATGTATATATATGTATATATATGTATACATACATATATATATATATATATATATATATATATATACATATTTATATTTATATTTATATTCACATATATATATATATATATATATATATATATATATATATATATTTATATTTATATTCATATATACATGTATATATTTATATATATATATATACATATATATATATATAAATATATAAATATATATATATATATTTATATTCATTCATATATATATATATATATATATATATATATATATATTTATATTCATTCATATATATATATATATATATATTTATATTCATTCATATATATATATATATATATATATATATATTTATTTTCATATATATATATATATATATATATATATATATATATTTATATTTATATTCATATCTATATATCTATCTATCTATCTATCTATCTCTCTATATATATATATATATATATATATATAGTTTATTTTTTAGCGAAAATTGGACAAAAAATATACAAACCGCATTAACTATTTCAAAGGTTACAACGGGGACGATGACCCCGGGCGTTATTCCATTTTATCGGCAATAAATCCTTTATTTCTAGTCAAATTAAGGGAAATAAAGAAATATAGTTACTTTAGTCCCGTGTTTTAGAAAATATATTTTATCTTTTAATCTAATTTGAAGTACATTCTGTAATCTTTTTATAGTTTATATATGACATATTTGTTTTTGACGTTGTGACTTTTTTTAGAATGATTTATTGTTAATTTGTTCTCCTCATTTATTTATTTCCGTATTTCCTTTCCTCACTGGGCTATTTTTCCCTATTGGAGCCCCTGGGCTTATAGCATCTTGCTTTTCCAACTATGGGTGTAGCTTGGCTAGTAATAATAATAATAATAATAATAATATTATGAGATAGGTTGTAAATATATAAATATTCCGCGTGATTTTGTCGATAAATATATCTTTTTTTCAATCAATACCGCCAGATATTTAGAAAATCTTTAAGGGCACCTTGAATTTCTTTCCAGAGGTGTTCGTCATCTACTTCTAGGTATTTGACCTCATACATTTGCAGTATACATAGGCAAAAATTTTTCATTCTCAAAACTGTAGACAAGTACCACAAGATATTTAGAAAATCTTTCGGAACAGCTGAATATCCTTTCTGAAGTGTTCATCTATTCCTAGATATTTGACCACATACATTTGCAGTATACATATTTAAAAATAGTTCTTTCTAAAAACTACCTTAATCGCTTTTTTTGCAACATTTGCAGTATACATAGTTAAAAACAATTTTTTGTAAAAACTACCTTAATCGTTTTTTTTTTTTGCAACATTTGCAGTATACATAGTTAAAAATAGTTCTTTCTAAAAACTACCTTAATCGCTTTTTTGCAACATTTGCAGTATACATAGTTAAAAAATCTTTCTCAAAATTACCTTAATCTCCTTTTGCAATAGCCAATAAATTGAGAACCTTACCCTGTTTTATGGGTAATAACTTCTTTGTTCAATAAGCAATAAAAATCAGTTGATACTATTAGAGAGTCTGGTCTTTTTTTTTACTTTTCATAAGTCATATTTGATCGTTAAAACCTTGAAGAACTTAACTTTTTAACCTTGGCTGATAGTTTACAAGTTAACAAGGCTCTCCACAAAAATAAACTTAGTTTGCGTGAGTGTGTTGTCTCTGGAATATAGATATATAGATTAAATTAAATAGTTCAGGTTGTTTATATATATATATATATATATATATATATATATATATATATATATATATATATATATATATACATGTGTGTGTGTAATATATATATATATATATATATATATATATATATATATATAAATATAAGTATATGTATATAAATATAAGTATATATATATATATATATATATATATATATATATATATATATATATATATATATATATATGATTCTCAAAGTTTTCAGCATTTATATTTTGTCAAACACTTTAATTTCAAGTTTCTAATTTAGATATCTTGGAAGAAAATAATTTTTTTTCTTTAAATCTTTAAAGGGGAGAAGAGAATTTAGTGGACAATTAAGGGGTGGTGAGTAAAAAATATAACTAAGGATTGATGAGATTTTTTATGAGATGTGTAATATATTGATTAAAGAATGATTTAATGGCTGACCAGGATGTGTATGGTATGCTTGGGCGAGGCAATGTTCCTGAACGTATGAATGAGGGAAATAACTAATACTATTTAGTAAATTAAGATAGGTGAATGGTAGGATCTTGATTGAGAAAGTGAGTCAGATAATAAATAGGGCTGTTGCAAAAAAAAACATTGATGATAGCCAAGGAGGGGATGTGCAGCTCAAAGAAATGTTTGTTATAAATCAGTTATGTGATTGGTTTAGCAGCAAAATTACCATCATTAATACTATCAACGTTCACATTACATAAAATACTATGAAAAAAAATATATTTTACTTTTCATGTGACCGTATATGTTTGAGGCAAAGAGAATATAACTGTAAAAGTCATAAATTTATCGAAAAACTTGACGATATTCTTACTGATGTTAAGTTGAAAAATTTAAAGGTTTTAATGATGGGTAATTATCATGTGTTAGAATTTGTATCTTTTTGAAAATATCTGGCTAAATTTTATTTTTTAAATGACTGGTTTATGGTAAATCCTGGGTTTTGGAAAATTTTGAGAAAATTTCTAAGTGCAGAAACCATAGGATAAGAAAACTAGCAGTGAACGGATTGTGGAATTTCTGATGATTTCGGAAGATACATTGCTGATTACTATAATTATCGTACTATTACCAGCCAAGCTGCAACCCTAAATGGAAGAGCACAAGGCTTGAAGGCCAAGCAACTCCAAGAGGGAAAGAAGCCCATTGGAGAAACTAGTAAATAATCTAAAAATCATTGATAAAATATAATATTTAAGATCAGTTACAAAGTTGAATAGAAAATTCAAAGTTGTATAAACTATGAAAGGAGAATTATGTTAACCGGTTCAACCAAAAAAAATCATCAGTTTTGAACTTTTGAGAATAGTGAAGGGAAACAATTTCGAAGTGCTTCATCATTATCATCAACATCATCATCATCATCTCCTCCTACGTCTATTGAAGCAAAGGACCTCGGTTAGATTTTGCGAGTCGTCTCTGTCTTTCAGCTTTTAAATCAATACTTCTCCATTCATCATCATCTACTTCACGCTTCATAGTCCTCAGCCATATAGGCACCGGTCTTCCAACTCCTCTAGTGCCTTGTGGAGCCCAGTTGAAAGTTTGGTGAACTAATCTCTCTTGAGAAGTGCTTTCTAGAGGGAAATTTTGTTAAGCGTAAATGGAAGAGAAGTGAATGTAGATCTACAGTTAAAGATTTGCCGTAAAAAAAGGTAAAAATCCTGGAATAAATGTTGCAAGGCATTTACCGTTTTTTAAATGGATAAAATGACGTAAAGGAGTGATATTACGATCACCAACCCATTCAAGATAATAACAAAGTGGGGTAAAACATTACGGTCGCCTGTATTTTACTGAAATACGGCTGAGAACAGTATTTTTACGGAGAATTTACGTTTTTATTAACAATGTGTGGATGGTGTTGTTGGTGGAATGAGAAAAAAAAGAAACACAGGATATATAAAACCTAACAGGATAATGAAACGGAGACTGTTGCTTTCAGTAATTATGAAATCGATGATACGAAGGTTTTTCTCATAATGGAATGCTATTAAAAGTCTTTTTTAATTGAAACACACATTTCTGGTCTTTTTTTCTGCCTTTTTTCCTTCGACTTTATCATCCGTTTTGGCTGAATGATTAATCCTATCTAACCTTCATTAACTAACCTTTATAGATCGATATTCTTTAGATAAACTACATAATGTTTTTATTTTATCTGGTGTCTTATTTAAAGCGTTCGTATGTTTTTTTTTTTTTAAGTTTTTTCATCCTCATAAAATGAATATTTATAACGAGATAAAAAAAAAAGTGTTTTTTTTTTAAAATAAATTATCATAACAGGTATCGTAGAAATAAAATGAAAACTTTCATGAAAAAAAAAGATAAATAAATAAAAATGTCAGAATAAAAGTCCCGTTTTTCAGATTTAGAATATGATTAAACCTTTCAACAAAATAAAACATCATATGATATAGAATAGAAAGATATTTACTCTTCCAATCCTTATTTGAACAGCAGAGGTAAACAAGTATAGCCATACAGAAATGTACCGGACATATATTTATAGACTAAACGAGTGCGCATCCCCAGCTGAGAGATATTTACTTAAGATACTTCACGTGTATATGTACGTATCGGCACCAGGCTAATATTTAGGTTTTCCAGAACTAGCGCATATTTACATTTCTCTATAAAGTCGAGGGGGCAGTAACCCCTATCCGAAATCGATGGCGAGGGGTCTCCAATCCTTGAAATTCTCGTCAGGTAGGATTAGTTAAGCAGGAAGCCATATGCACTTGGGTAGGATTCATGAAATGTCAGTTTTGACGCTCGCCTCCATATGTTTCAAGTGTTGCGTCAATGATAGTACTTTGTGAAAAAAAAAAAGTTATAAAGAAGTATCAGGGATAAGTGTTAAGAGAGAGAGAGAGAGAGAGAGAGAGAGAGAGAGAGAGAGGGGGGGGGGAAATAGTGTCAGGGATAAGTGTGTGTGAGGGATAACAGAGAGAGAGAGAGAGATTAAAAGTAGCGTCAGAGAGAGAGAGAGAGAGAGAGAGAGAGAGAGAGAGAGAGAGAGAGAGAGAGAGAGATTAAAATGTAGCGTCAGAGAGAGAGATTAAAAAGTAGCGTCAGAGAGAGAGAGAGAGAGAGAGAGAGAGAGAGAGAGAGAGAGAGACAGACAGACAGAGAGAGAGAGAGAGAGAGAGAGAGAGAGAGATTAAAAATAGTAGTGCCAGGGATAAGTATTGGAAGAGAGAGTGAGATAGATTAGAAAGTAGTGTCAGGAATAAGTATTGAGAGAGCGAGAGAGAGTATAGAAGGGTTATGACTCAGTAATTTCTTTGAAAAAAATATGAATACTCTTTTGGTTATCTTAGTTTTTGAAAACCTCGTTCAAGAGTGAGTTTAAGCAAACAGTTCCAAAAAGACCTAAAGCGCTCCTATTCTTATTGAATAGTAAATCCTGTGATGTGCGAGGGTTAAGGTGGAATTGATTCTGCTTTCAACAAGTCATAAAAAGTAACAAAAAAACTTTAATAGCCCGGAGTAATAAGTAACCGAAGTTCTTAAAATATTTTATTTTTCCTTGTTTCCTTTCCTCACTGGGCTATTTTCCCTGTTGGAGCCCTTGGGCTTATAGCATCCTGCTTTTCCAACTAGGGTTGTCGCTTAGAAAGTAATGATGATAATAATGATAATAATAATAATAATAATAATGATATGAACAGTTTTTGACCGACATCCAAAATTTAAATTTAAGAATATCTTATTTTCAACAGGCATTTTTATATAATAATAATAATAATAATAACAATAATAATAATAATAATAATAACAATAATAATAATAATAATAATAATAATAATATGAACAGTTTTTGACCGACATCCAAAATGGAAATTTAAAAATATCTTATTTTTAACAGGCATTTTTATATAAAAAAATTATGATAATAGAAAAATAATAATAATAATAATAATAATAATAATAATAATAATAATAATAATAATAATATGAACAGTTTTTGACCGACATCCAAAATTGAAATTTTAAAATATTTTCTTCTCAAAAGGCATTTTTATATATAAAAAATCAGGCGAAGTGGCCCAAAGCCAGAGAAAAAAAAAAGATCTCCATTTTGCTGTACGAGACAGACCATAGAAGTAGAAAAGATAGACCTCAAAGTTAAGGTGTCGAGTTGTGGTACGAGAAAAGTTTCTGAGTAGTCACAAAGAGTGTCGCCAAACATATAATCCTGTTTCCACACTTCTTTCGGGAGTTCAGAATAGGATGACATTCAGCGAAGGAAAAAAAAATTAAGTGTCTTCGATATGGGCTTTCTCCCCGTATAACTAAACCCAAACATATTTATTGGCGAAATAGGACATTGCGTTTGCAATGCTCTTCAGGGAATGGTCTGACTTTCGAAATATGACGTTCATGCTTCAATTCTTTGTCTACAAAAAGCTTCTAAATTGCGTATCTATATCAACTATATATCAGTGCTATCGGTGATACTGTATGGACGTGGGTCGTGTTATGACCATGAAACAATATCCAACAGATTTTGTAGATTTGAGAACAAAGCCCTCAGAAGAATATTGCGAGTTAAATGACAGGCGAGGATTAGAAATGAAACTATAAGAGAGATTACCCAAGAGCCATATGTGGATGAGATAATGGTGAGGGGTAGATGGAGATGGTTTGGGCATGCTCTTCGCACTCCCCAGGAGGGATTAGTTCACCAAAATTTTAACTGGATTCCACAAGGCACTAGATGAGTACTTCATTAAGGAATCTAAATACTAAAAGACCAGGAATTCCAGAATTCCAAGCCAATTCCCGAATATTAAAATCTCTAGAAATTTCGTCTTTGTTCAATGTAGAGCTGCGATATTTTAACAACATTGATGTTAGAAAATTTATGAAGAAAGACTTAAAAGATATAGGAATAAAATTTTTATTATTTTTTGTGAAATAGAATAAGAGATTTTGTTTCTAAGGTATTTTAGAGTTTTATGAAGTCCTGTTTATGCCCCCTGTGGCCGCGGGGGCATAAAACAATTAGAATAGCGCCAACGTTATCCCTGCGTGTCGTAAGAGGCGACTAAAAGGGACGGGACGAGGGGGCTGGGAACCCCCTCTCCTGTATAAAAAATCCTGTGAGACAGCAACAAAGAGATGGAGCTGGGGGGAGAGTGACTGCTCCCCGCACTCTAGTTTTGGGGTGTTTGAATGTGCGTGGATGTAGTACGATAGAGAGTAAAGGATGTGAGATTGGAAGTATGTTTAGAAGTAGAAGGATGGATGTATTGGCCTTGTGTGAGACAAAGATGAAAGGAAAGGGTGAAGTGATGTTTGGTGAAATGTCTGGTAGAGTGTCTGGGATTGAAAGGGGAAGAGCGAGAGAGGGTGTGGCTTTATTGCTGAGTGAATGGATGATAGGTAAAGTAGTGGAATGGAAGGAGATATCATCTAGGTTAATGTGGGTAAGGGTTAGGTTGGGTAGGGAATGTAGGGCGTTTGTCAGTGCGTATGGGCCAGGTAGTGAGAAAAGTGAAGAAGAGCGGAATGAGTTCTGGAATGAATTAACTAGGTGTGTAGAAGGACTGGGTAGAAGGAATTATGTAGTTGTCATGGGTGACTTAAATGCTAGAGTGGGCGCTGGAGAGGTAGAAGGTGTCATTGGGAAGTATGGCCGACCAGGTGAAAATGAGAGTGGTGAGAGACTGGTAGATATGTGTGTTGAACAAGAGATGGTAATAAGTGCTAGCTTTTTTAAAAAGAAAGATAAAAATAAGTATACATGGGTAAGAGTGGCAAATGGAAGAGTAGTAGAAAGGGCATTAATGGATTATGTGTTGATAACTAAAAGAATGTTTGGAAGATTGAAAGACGTGCACGTGTTTAGGGGTATGGCTAACGGTATGTCTGATCATTTTTTGGTGGAAGGAAAATTAGTTGTAGCAAAAGAGTGGGGGAATAGAGTAGGTGGATGTAAAAGGGAGCTAGTGAGGGTTGAAGAGCTAATAAAACCGGGGGTAAAAAGTAAATATCAGGAAAGGTTGAAAATGGCATATGACGAGGTGAGAGTAAGAGAAACTGGTAATTTAGAGGAGGAGTGGAAGTTAGCAAAAGAAAATTTTGTTGGGATTGCAAGTGATGTATGTGGCAAGAAGGTTGTTGGAGGCAGCATGAGGAAGGGCAGTGAATGGTGGAATGAAGGAGTGAAGGTAAAAGTGGAAGAGAAAAAGAGGGCTTTTGAAGAATGGCTGCAGAGTAATAGTATAGAGAAGTATGAAAAATATAGAGAGAAAAAGGTGGAAGTAAAGCGCAAGGTACGTGAGGCAAAGAGGGCTGCTGACCTGAGGTGGGGTCAGGGACTGGGTCAGTCATATGAAGAGAATAAGAAGAAGTTTTGGAAAGAAGTGAAGAGAGTAAGGAAGGCCGGCGCAAGAATTGAAGAGACAGTGAAAGATGGAAATGGAAGGTTGTTAAAAGGAGAGGAGGCAAGGAAAAGGTGGGCGGAATATTTTGAAAGTTTGCTGAATGTTGAGGATAATAGGGAGGCAGATATAATTGCTGTTCCAGGTGTTGAGGTGCCAGTGATGGGAGATGAGAATGAGAGAGAGATTACAATAGAGGAAGTGAGGAGAGCACTAGATGAAACGAGAGTAGGAAAAGCATCTGGTATGGATGGTGTGAAAGCTGAGATGTTGAAGGAAGGGGGTGTGACTGTACTTGAATGGTTGGTGAGATTGTTTAATGTGTGTTTTGTGTTGTCAATGGTACCAGTAGATTGGGTCTGTGCATGTATTGTACCACTATATAAGGGTAAGGGAGATGTGCATGAGTGTGGTAATTCAAGAGGTATTAGTTTGTTGAGTGTAGTTGGAAAAGTGTATGGTAGAGTACTGATTAATAGGATTAAGGATAAAACAGAGAATGCAATCTTGGAAGTACAGGGTGGTTTTAGAAGAGGTAGGGGTTGTATGAATCAGATTTTTACAGTTAGGCAGATATGCGAGAAATATTTAGCAAAAGGTAAGGAGGTGTATGTTGCATTTATGGATCTGGAGAAAGCATATGATAGAGTTGATAGGGAAGCAATGTGGAATGTGATGAGGTTATATGGAGTTGGTGGAAGGTTGTTGCAAGCACTGAAAAGTTTCTACAAAGGTAGTAAAGCATGTGTTAGAATAGGAAATGAAGTGAGCGATTGGTTTCCGGTGAGAGTGGGGCTGAGACAGGGATGTGTGATGTCGCCGTGGTTGTTTAACTTGTATGTTGATGGAGTGGTGAGAGAGGTGAATGCTCGAGTGCTTGGACGAGGATTAAAACTGGTAGGCGAGAATGATCATGAATGGGAGGTAAATCAGTTGTTGTTTGCGGATGATACTGTACTGGTAGCAGACACAGAAGAGAAGCTTGACCGACTAGTGACAGAATTTGGAAGGGTGTGTGAGAGAAGGAAGTTGAGAGTTAATGTGGGTAAGAGTAAGGTTATGAGATGTACGAGAAGGGAAGGTGGTGCAAGGTTGAATGTCATGTTGAATGGAGAGTTACTTGAGGAGGTGGATCAGTTCAAGTACTTGGGGTCTGTTGTTGCAGCAAATGGTGGAGTGGAAGCAGATGTACGTCAGAGAGTGAATGAAGGTTGCAAAGTGTTGGGGGCAGTTAAGGGAGTAGTAAAAAATAGAGGGTTGGGAATGAATGTAAAGAGAGTTCTATATGAGAAAGTGATTGTACCAACTGTGATGTATGGATCGGAGTTGTGGGGAATGAAAGTGATGGAGAGACAGAAATTGAATGTGTTTGAGATGAAATGTCTGAGGAGTATGGCGGGTGTATCTCGAGTAGATAGGGTTAGGAACGAAGTGGTGAGGGTGAGAACGGGTGTAAGAAATGAGTTAGCGGCTAGAGTGGATATGAATGTGTTGAGGTGGTTTGGCCATGTTGAGAAAATGGAAAATGGCTGTCTGCTAAAGAAGGTGATGAATGCAAGAGCTGATGGGAGAAGTACAAGAGGAAGGCCAAGGTTTGGGTGGATGGATGGTGTGAAGAAAGCTCTGGGTGATAGGAGGATAGATGTGAGAGAGGCAAGAGAGCGTGCTAGAAATAGGAATGAATGGCGAGCGATTGTGACGCAGTTCCGGTAGGCCCTGCTGGTTCCTCCGGTGCCTTAGATGACCGCCGAGGTAGCAGCAGTAGGGGACTCAGCAGTATGAAGCTTCATCTGTGGTGGAAATGTGGGAGGTTGGGCTGTGGCACCCTAGCAGTACCAGCTGAACTCGGCTGAGTCCCTGGTTAGGCTGGAGGAACGTAGAGAGTAGAGGTCCCCTTTTTTGTTTTGTTTTTGTTGATGTCGGCTACCCCCCAAAATTGGGGGAAGTGCCTTTGGTATATGTATGTATGATGTGAAGAAATAATTTATATTGGGATATTATTGTTGTAACCATATACCTAAAAAAATCTTTGATGCCACGACCTTAAACACACACTCACACACATACACACACACACACACACACACACACACATATATATATATATATATATATATATATATATATATATATATATGCTGTGCCATTTAGGGGCTTAAATGTGACTGCCTATGATTGGGCAATGTGAGTTTGGGGATTCGGTCGAAAAGTGAGTTTATGCGTTTGCTCAAAATAGCTGTAGCCTTTTAGAATAACCTGGAATTCATCAAATCCTGTATATTCCCCTCATTCTATTACATTAGCAGCAATGAATCATCACCGACTAGTTCCGGGTTTTCCATCAACTATTCAGAGCTAATCTGATTTGCTGACCCTGTACTCCATTGAAAGTTTCACCTCCTCTCTCTCTCTCTCTCTCTCTCTCTCTCTCTCTCTCTCTCTCTCTCTCTCTCTCTCTCTCTCTCTCTCCTTTTGGATTTTCGTTGTACTCCCTTGTTCACCATTCTCTCTCTCTCTCTCTCTCTCTCTCTCTCTCTCTCTCTCTCTCTCTCTCTCTCTGTATATATATATATATATATATATATATATATATATATATATATATATATATATATATATATATATTATATATACATAAACTTTGAAAACAGGACTGCATAAAATTCTAAAATACCTCAGAAACAAAATCTCTTATTTTATTTCACTAAAAATAAAATAAATAAAAAAAATTTATTCCCATATCTTATTAGTCTTTCTTCATAAATGTTCTAACATCAATGTTGTTAAAATATCGCAGCTCTACATTCCACAAAGACGAAATTTCTAGAGATTTTATCATTCGGGAATTGGCTTGGAATTCTGGAATTCTGGAATTCCAGGTCTTTTAGTATTTAGATTCCTTAATGAAGTACCTACTTCAACCAACTGTATACTCGAGAGGAAAGGGTTGCTTAATGAACAGCCATGTACGTAATTGGGCAAAATAAATCTTTTAAAGTTTAGAATTTTATCATGTTGACATATCACTTAATGAGGTAAGAGTAAAACGTAAACCATGAAAAAGAAAAGTACTTGTAATTATATATTTTATATTTTGTATTTTGTATTTTATATTTTATATTTTGTATTTTATATCTTATATTTTGTATTTTATATTTTAGTTTGTATTTTATATTTTGTATTTATGTATTTTTTATATTATATTTTATATTTTGTATTTTATATTTTAGTTTGTATTTTATATTTTATATTTTGTATTTTATATCTTATATTTTGTATTTTATATTTTAGTTTGTATTTTATATTTTGTATTTTGTATACTGTATTTTATATTTTGTATTTTACATTTTATATTTTATATTTGATATTTGATATTTTATATTTTATATTTTAGTCAAATTTGTGAAATGAAAATTCTACCCTTATTCAATATAGTAGAAAATAACATTATTAATCCTAGAGCAACTAACGAATTCCAAGAAGGATTTAGAATAGCAGACTAAAATGTAAAATATAAAATATAAAAATATAAAATATAGACATATAAAGATATAAAAATTGGATGAAGAAGATTGCATGAGCTAAGATAAACTCTTTTTATGTAGTGTAAAGGTTCTAAAAATTTAGTATCACTTTCATTTAAAGGTTTAAATACCGCTCATGAATGGCAGAAGCAAGGGACAGTGACATTGCTCTATCAAGCAGGACAATGCTATAGAGACTGACCATATATACATATGATCATTACCCAAGCCCCATCTCCACCCAAGCTAGGACCAAGGAGGGTGAGGCAGTGGATGCTGATGATTCAGCAGATAGACCTATAGTCTCACCCTTGCATGGTGATCACCTTGACTGGTGTTCGAGTCCCGCTCAAACTCGTTAGTTTCTTTAGTTTCTGCAACCTCACCATCCATGTGAGGTAAGGATGGTGGTTCGGGGGAGCCTTTAGGTCTATCTGCTGAGTCATCAGCAGCCATTGCCTGCACTCTCCTGGTCCTACCTTGGGTGGAAAGTGGCTTGGGCGCTGGTCATATGTATATATGGACAGTCTCTGCGTGATTAGCCAGACTAGGGTTCGAGTCCCGCTTAAACTCGTTAGCTTCTTTAGTGTCTGCAACCTCACCATCCTTGTGAGCAAAGAATGGGTAGTTTGGGGGAGCCTATAGGTCTATCTGCTGAGTCATCAGCAGCCATTGCCTGCCCCTTCCTGGTCCTACCTTGGGTGGAGAGAAGCTTGGATGCTAATCATACGTATATATGGACAGTCTCTAGGGCATTGTCCTACTTGCAAGGGCAATGTCACTCTCCCTTGCCTCTGCCATTTATAAGCGGCCTTTAAACCATTAGTCGGTCTCCAGGGCATTGTCCTGCTTGATAGAGCAATGTCACTGTCCCTTGTCTCTGCCATTCATGAGCGGCCTTTAAACCTTTAAAACCTTTAAACTATACCGCTAAGCATAGGTCAAAGGACGCTTATATCTTACACAGCTTATATCTAACAATATACTCGTTGTTTAACTAGATATACCCCTTAATTACTCTTTGTTCCATGCTTTGTGTGAAGGAAAAGCAGTTGAACTGGCAGTTAATTAACCTTAGTAACCTTTAACATGTTATTCTTACGTTGTGAAGAGCCATCGTATGTAGACCGAGAATCACAGTATTATTATTATTATTATTATTATAATTGGTGTTGTTGTTGTTGTTGTTGTTATTGTTATTACTTGCTAAGCTACAACCCTAGTCGGAAAAACAGGATGCTATTAGCCCAGGGGCTCCAACAGGGAAAATAGCCCAATGAGGAAAGGAAACAAGGAAAAACTAAAATATTTCAAGAACAGAAACAACACTAAGATAGATATTTCCTATATAAACTATAAGAACTGGTGTTTTGAATATCATGATATTTTTGCAGGTAGCTGTATCTTTTTGACGTACAATAATTTTCGTAAATTAATATGGTTAGTGATCATTTCATTACCATATAAGGCATTTTGGTGTTCAAAAGAAACGTTTTTTATATTAATTGTTTTCCATGTAATGGCATATATGCAAACATATATATATATATATATATATATATATATATATATATATATATGTATGTATTTATGTACTATAAATATATATATATATATATATATATATATATATATATATATATATATATATGTATATATATATCGTTCATTTCCTCTTCAGGAAGCAATCTGACAAGATAATCAATATCCATAATATCTCCTTGTTTCATGCCAGTACTTCTAGGGGTAGGTATGAACAAATGGTATTAGATGTAATTGGTGACGGTATATCATTATATAATAATTATTTCCTGTTGGAGCCCTTGGGCTTATAGCTTCTTGCTTTTCCAGCTAGGGTTGTAGCTTAGCAAGTAATAATAATAATAATAATAATAATAATGATAATAAACAACTAAAAAAGAAAATTAATAAATTGAAAGCCAATCATGAGTTATGAATATCATAAATGATGAAAAGCATGTTAGTAAGCTTGGGTTAAATATCACAAAGAAGGAAAAACAGGTTAGCAAGCTCGGGTTAAATATCACAAAGAAGGAAAAACAGGTTAGCAAGCTCGGGTTAAATATCACAAAGAAGGAAAAACAGGTTAGCAAGCTCGGGTTAAATATCACAAAGAAGGAAAAACAGGTTAGCAAGCTTGGGTTAAATATCACAAAGGAGGGAAAGTAGGTTGGCAAGCTTGGGTTGAATATCGCAAAGGAGGAAAAGCAGGTTGGCAAGCTTGGTACTGGTAAACATCGAAGTCAGTGGTGTCTGCCTTCTGGAAAAGTTGTAAACGTTGTAGAGGCTGTTTAGTGAGTGCATGTGATGTGGTAACCATTGGTTTTAACCTTTTGGAAGTGTTAAAAACATTGGTGATTTTGATTCATCTCCCCATTATTCAATTATGGGCTGCCTTAGTGCAAGAGACCGTGTCTTGCTATAGGCAGGGCAATCTAATACCAACACACCTAAGTAACGTAGACAGACCTAATTCATTGGGATATCTCCAATGCTAGCGAAGTGGAGTGATCAGTTTTACACCCTTTGAAACTAATATTTCTGAAGAATTAACAGTAATTTAGTCGTTAGCGTAGTTTTCAACTGATTGTCATTGTTTTAGTTATCTCTGTGCAACGGTATGGATTACTCATGTGCTGGTCTATTGGAAACGACCTTGCCTGGCGTTCTACTGGAAGGGAGATTGAGTCCCACCCAAATCAGTTAGCTTCTTGTAGTGTCTGCAACCTCACCATCATTGTGAACTAAGGATAGAGGATTTGTGGGAGCCTATAGGTCTAGCTGCTGAGACATCAGCAGTCATTGCCTGGCCCTCTCTGGTGCCGTTATTGTGAGCTAAGGATGTGGAGTTTTTGGGAGCCTATAAGTCTACCTGCTGAGACATCAGCAGTCATTGCCTAGCCCTCCCTGGTCCTGCTAGGAAAGTATCCCTGTCCCTTGCCTCTGCCATTCATGAGTGACCTTTAACCTGTATGTTCCCATAACCTAAATTCCATTCAATTTACATGTGGCGATACCAAAATTAATCCCAATTTCAATGATAAGTCATTCCTTTGACAACTGGAATACTCTGATTCGATGTTCTTCCATTTTAAAGAATTCGTATTTATTCCAAAAAATTCTCCAGTACACCTTCGTGTCAGAGTGATGATATCCAGTTAACCATCAAAGCCGGTAAGTCCTTTACATGAATTATTCCATTGATATGATTTTCACTGCTCCATGTGTGCTCTCCAGATATTCACATTATATTGATGTCATTTTCTCTTCTCCATCTGTGCTCTTCATATATTCTCTTTGGTGTTTTTTCTTTTATTATTATTATTATTGTTCTCATTTCACACAACTTCTTATTCTTTCCCCATTTCTGTAGCCAGTTACGTGACGTAATGCGGCATCCCCTTCAGAGAGGAATAATAATAATAATAATAATAATAATAATAATAATAATAATAATAATAATAATAATAATAATAACTTTTCTACACTTATCAATATTAAAGTAATTTTTCCCTCTGCGGCATCTCCTTCAGAGAGAGAGAGAGAGAGAGAGAGAGAGAGAGAGAGAGAGAGAGAGAGAGAGGGTTATCGATTTCAAATCAATTTGGCTGTGCTAACTCCCTCGCTTCAAGACTCACACCTGAGGATGAGATGCCCTTGGCAAGGCTTATCGCCGCCTAAGGCTTATCTCAGTGGGTCCTTTGATTATCTATCCTCTGAATGCAATCTTAGTCAATTCCTAGGTACATTGGCAACGTTTGAACCTTTTAATATCAATTAATATATTGAACAATTTGGAATTTTTTAAGTATTGTAGCTATTTATTAACTACAATAACTTTAACAAAAACAAGTATCGTCTGTTTACCAATGACGGAAATTCTTCGTCAGCTTAGGTATTTGCAATTCAGTTCCTATTTCTTCCTTTTAAAATGTTATCATGTTTAGAATTCCTTAAAATTCATAAATAAAGATTGTAAAATGTATAAGAATTCAAACTTGCAGAAAACGTCTTATGTTGAGTAGACTGACATCAAGTCTCTTTTTATAGTTTATATATGAAAGATGTGTTTTAATGTTGTTACTGTTCTTGAAATATTTTATTCTAATTGTTTATTAATTTTCATATAGTCTATTCATTTCATTATTACGTTTCCTCACTTGGCTATTTTTCCCTGCTAGAGCACTTGGGTTATATATATGTATATATAATTTATATATATATATATATATATATATATATATATATATATATATATATATATAAATGTATATATACATATATATGTATATATATATATATATATATATATATATGTATATATATATGTATATATATATATATATATATATATATATATATATATAATTTCTTGTACTG
>NC_090731.1:17367208-17369708 GCF_036898095.1 Palaemon carinicauda | reverse complement strand
CTATAGTAAGCAGTTCTTCTAGGAAAAGGACACTCCAAAATCAAACCCTTGTTCTCTAGTTTCGGGTAGTGCCGTAGCCTCTGTACCACGGGTTTCCACTGTCTTGGGTTAGACTTCTCTTGCTTGAGGGTACACTCGGACACACTATTCTATCTAATATCTTTTCCTTGTGTTTTTATAGTCGATATAGGAAATATTTCTTTTAATGTTGTTACTGTTCTTAAAATATTTTATTTTTCCTCGTTTCCTTTCCTCAGTAGGTTATTTTTCCTGTTGGCTTGTAGCATCCTGCTTTTCCAACCAGGATTGTAGCTTAGTAAGTAACAACAACAACAACAACAACAAAAACAACAACAACAACAACAACAACAACAACAACAACAACAACAACAACAACAACAACAACAACAACAATAATAATAATAATAATAATAATAATAACAATGACAATGACAATAGTAATAATAATAACAATAATAATAATAATAATAATAATAATAATAATAATAATAATAATAATAATGATAATATTATTATTATCCTATTGAAACTTCTTTTAACTTCCAAGAGGAGCAAAGGATATGCACTTGATAAAATGAGTTGAAGCAGAAGCGTCCTTTTCAGTATGCAATTCAGAAAAGTAGGTTATAAGTACTTGGATATAGGTAGAATTTACATAATTCTTTCGGATTTTATCATTTTTTTTTCTATTAATTTTTGGATATGTTGGAAGTCAAAAGTATTACAAATTACATCAATTCATACAATTGCTATTACATTAATTTTCATAAACTTTACATTTCTTTTGCTAAAAAACTAGGAAGAAAGAATGTGTTTTATTATTGTTTTTGTTTACTTTTTGGATATGTTTAAATTCAAAAGTATTATCGATTATATCAATTCATACTTTTGATATTACGTAAATTTTCATGAGATTTTTTTCATTTCCCTTGCCAAAAAAAAATAGTATAAAGAATGGCTTTTATCAGTAGTTTTTGTTTACTTTTTGGATATGTTGAAGGTCAAAAGTATTACAAATTATCAATTCAAATATTTGTCATTACATAAATCTTCATAAACTTTTTATTTCCCTGCTAAAAAAACTAGGAAGAAAGAACCGGTTTTATGATTTGTTTTCGTTTACTTTTTGGATATGCTGAAGGTCAAAAGTATTACAAATTATATCAATTCATACATTTTCTATTCCACAATATTCCATAAGCTTTTTCGTCTACCATGCGAAGTAAGAACTAAAATAAGAAAGAACAAAAAACTAGGAGGAAAGAATTATGGATAATTGCCTCGATATGATTACTTTTACCATTATCATTCCTAACATACAGGAGGTAGAAGTTGAACTGGAATATATTTTAATCTGCAGATAGAGCATTCATATTTTGTATCCGGAATACATCCAGCGTACTTGGCTGGAGGAGGCACTAAAAGTCAAATTCTTATTCAGCTAAACTTATGATACTACACACGAAATGGTCGAGGCTTCCAATAACCAGCACTTAAGCACATGGGCGTGCGAACGAATTGGCTTTATGGAGTCAGTTCCAAAGGGCAGAAGTGGAAAACTGGAAGACGGAAGTTCCTGGAACGTAGTTCATTCCGAGCGAGAAGGGGGAGAATCTTCGAAAAACTTTTGTTAGTTTCTCCCAGATAGCTATCGATGCATCGGTAGGAAGTGTGAAATGGCTGGATTGTGTTTTACGACCTCAGCCAGCACCGGTTTGGAATGTCTCTTCATGAAATGGCTGGATTGTGTCTTACGACCTCATCCACCACCGGTTTGGAATGTCTCTCCATGAATTGGCTGGATTGTGTCATATGTCCTAATCCAGTACCGCCCTGGAGTGACTCATCGTGAAATACTTGGAGTGTCTTACGACCTCATCCAGCACCGGTCTGGAGTGTCTCTTCGTGAAATGGCTGGATTTTCTTACGACTTCATCGAGCCACGGTCTGGAGTGTCTCTTTGTTAATTTCCTGGATCGTACCTTACGACTTCGTTCAGCACCGGTCTGGAGTGTCTCTTCGTGCATATCCTGGATTGTGTCTTACGACCTCATCCAGCACCGGTCTGGAGTGTCACTTCTTACATATCCTGGATTGTCTCTTACGAACTCATCCAACATCGGTCTGGAGTGTCTCTTCGTGAAATGGCTGGATTGTGTCTTACGACCTCATCCAAGGAATAATGTAAGTCCACTTCTCATAGAGTAGATACATCCTCATGAATATTACGGTTACTTGTTCTTAAATATACGCTATCTTAGTACTGGAAAGACTTGGAAGGCAGGCCACCATGGGGAAAAGTAAGTTGGCTCTATTTATTTATTGTTAGTGTGATTATTTTTTTTTTCATTGTATGAAGCTGTAATAACCATTGTTGCTCTTGTCTCGGAATGCAACGAAGTTTATTATATCATTCTGAAAAACAGTATATCCCAGTTAGTTGTCTACGTATATATATTTATAAATATATATACATTAA